>NC_134403.1:159731723-160033116 GCF_038048845.1 Mixophyes fleayi | reverse complement strand
TCATATTTGTTAGATGTTTCCCTTTAGTTATCAGTCACCCTCTGCCTATCAGCACTGACAGACCCAGTATAAATTGGATTTAACAGTGGCTGACATATCAGCTCCTGTTTAACCCAAGTTACACTGAATCTGCCACTGTTGGCAATAGGAGAGACCAGAGACAGCCTCTGAACTTGAAAAAATTTAATTGTTTCTAGGTAGTATAACTGCATCAACTACATTAAATACACATTTTGTATATTTATAGTTCGTTAACATCTTAAGGTTTTATTAATTGGGTCAAACTAAAGGAAGGACCATGAAAAAAAAGAGGTTCATAGATTATTCAGTTTGGTTCATATAGCAAAACTGTGTAATGTTTTCTGGACACAAAGGCACACATTACCTCTAATTGTGAAGGGGTTAAAAGATTAAGCTAGCTTATGTTTAACTACATTACAGGAACCTGCACAGTTTTAAAAAGAACACACAGGACCTAAAGGTACAATGTCCCCTTCACTTCCAGTTCCTATCTCCTTGGCTGTCCGACAACCTGGTGATGAGAACTCTCGTGTAGTGTAACTCCCTATAACTATTTTATCAGCAGTCAGAGCTGACCTCATTCATATAAGGAAACCCCATTATAACATCACTGGGGTTTAGGGGCAAGGGAGCATGTCTCTGGCTGCTTCTATAGCACAGCATACCATCATGTTGTACTGTAATGCTGTGCAGGAGAGCTTACAGCACACTTCTAGGGTAGTATGTTTTTTCACTAAAAAGAAGATACCCAAGTTGCCACAAGCACTCTCACCTCAATAGAAGTATCAACCCAACAAGCATGTATGGCAGTGTGTGTGGATGATCTCCGACACTATATGGATTTACAGTGGATAACTATTTGTTCCTGGATTTTAAAAAACAAAAACAACAAACAGTTAAGGGATCCTTATTCAAATGTGAATCTGAAGGACAGCTAAATAAATGAAGACTATGGAGCACCCCACAGAAATTTTAGAAATAAAGTAATACAAAATGCATAAATTAGTAAAAGGGTACAAAACCATATCCAAGTGTTTGGCTATCCCATGTGGTCACTGTTGGCTCGCTTATCAGGAAGAAGAAGCCATGTCAAACCACCCAGATGCTGCCTAGAATAGGCCATTGCTTAAAACCCTGTGCACAAACAAGGAGGCTTATGAGAAATGGGAGCTATATAGAGTTCAGTAGCCGAGACTCAAGTAAAGGTAACCAAATCTAGAGCTCAGAAGAGCACTTCCCTGCTTGGCAGGGTGGCACAAAAGAGGTCATTACACAAAATGAACCCTGTAAAAGCATGACAGATTCCCAGCTGCAATCTGGGAACGTTTGTGGTCAAAGGAGACTAAAACAAAGCTTTCTGGCCAAGGTTTAAAGCAATATGTGGTACAAATCTAAATGTCCACACCTCAAGTAACAGCATACCTACAAAGAAGTATGTTGGGGGTGGTAGTAATACGCTGTGGGACTGCTCTTCTTCAGCAGGGAATGGACATTATTAAAATAGAAGAAGGCCAAACGTTCATCTTTCTGTAAGACAAACTAACATTAGAGTAGCTCAAGAACAAAAAAGGTGAATGTCCTACAATGGCCCAGTGAAAGCCCTGACCTCAAAGGAATTGAGAATTTGTGTGGCACTTTTTAAATATTGGGGTGCACAAGCGCCACCCGACTAACCTTCTGACCGGAAGAATGAACCAAATTCACAGTGCGCAAAGCTGGTGTAGATTTAAAGCGGTTATTGTTGCAAAAGGTGGAACTACACTACAAAATATTAAATCATGGAGATTAAAGACTAAATATGTTTACAACCATCATATTTCAGGGGGATGGAGGGGTCTTATAGATGTTTATTGTAACGCAAAATATTAAATAAGAAAATATATATTTTTGCACTATAGTGCTTTTAATTAAAAATATCAGTACAAAATTTCAATGAAGATTTGTTATTCACCAATAGAACAAATGAATATTTTTGCAAGGTATTCTATACACACAAATATATAATTTTTATTTGACAGAAACTAATGTTAAATTATTATTAATTTGAAATATACATTTGATTCATCTTTATAAACATAACACAAAGTTCACACAATACGGATTAATTACTTTGTGATAAAATCCTTATCTTACCCTTTCTAATCAAAATTATCTTCAAATGAGAGCATCTAGAAGCCATATATAAAAGGATTTAACACTGTGATGGGCAACAGGTGGCCCAGACCTTCCGAGCCTTCCCCTGAGACCCCCAGCTCCTTCCAAGTTTGTCAGATTTGTTTGTTACACTTGTTTAAAATACCTGCTGATATGTTATTATAGATAGGTCTCTTTCTTTGATTAAATGTATTGTTTTAACGACTTACTGAGTTTAAGGGTGATGTGTGGCCCTTTTAAAGGCTAGAGGGCCGCATGTGTGGCCCCTGAAGTGCATTAGGTTGCCTATAACGGACTTGGCATATGGTTTGAAAAGTGTCGAGATGCTAAAAAGTAGCGCACAAGTTTGTTTTTTTAAGCGGAAACCTCAAATACCAGTGTACTATTCTGCTTGGATCTCAAGTGTTAAACCATTTTTGTGGGATCCAAACGAAGCAGTTCTCAAATCATATTGACAATCAGGCGATCCCCAACACAGTATGGTACAGGCTTCTTTGAACACAATCCTGAGCTGGCAAGAAACGTTGTGGGTTTTTTTTTTAAATTGCTATACATATGACCTAAAAATCTAGTCACCATTCCACATCCCGCAAACCCTGGATTCATCAGCTGCAATGCTGGCTTAACTGGTCACACATCACTTCAAATTATTTCAGCAGCTCCTCCTCCTTCTTGCCCCACACACACACACACACACACACACACACACTTTGTTAGCGGCCAATTAACCTACTAGTATGTTTTTGAACTGTGGGAGAAAGCCAGGGCACCCAGTGTAGACAAGCCAATAAGGGGCATACATACACACTAGTATACTAGTTTCCTGGCCAGGATTGAACCCATGACCCCAGCACTGTGAGAACTTGCCTACATTATACCTATATAAAAGATGAAAAAAAAAATAAAATGTATAATTCAAGTTTACAGGCAAAGCAGTGAAAACAAGGTTCATCATACTTGTGCATTTTAATATTGTTTATAAATACGGTTAAGTGAACTTTTCCAGTTCAATCTACACATTTGAAAATATTAGCGAGTGTACTGAGAGCATCACTGTAGAAATAAAGTGTTTGGAAGATATTTAAACTGCACCTGTAGGGTATATAGTGTAGCAGACACTTGGAGACTGCAGCATATGCATTCACTAGAAACCAGCAGCACTGAGGCACAGACTCTTAGTGAATTGATCTTTTACATTGTCCTTAAAACTGACTCAAGACCACAAAAAGGCTAAAACAGCGACAATCATATCCAGGCAGTGGAAGAAAAGGAAAATACCACTCAAAACTACCTTAATGCAAAATATTTCTTACCATGTGTCCATCATTCCACATGAACTAGAGAGACTACCAATGTCTGCTGAGATGCTTTTCTCGCTCCTGCAGGCAGGATGCTGTCAATGAATAGCGCACTGCATGCACAATAGAAAGACAGCCTCTGCAGGAGCGAGGAGAGTCCCCAGTTGTGCCTTCTCAGTCAGGGAATACTCTCCTAGATCCATATTGTTCAACAAAAAACACTTTGGCAGCAAGAGCAATGAAGCAGCTCTGGGTATAATGACTGGAGTAAGGAGCAGGACCAACCACAAGGGGTGTACATCAGCATAATCTCTTGCCGAGGGTCATGAGTAAAACAGATTCTGCCATGCACTACACAGTGTCACATAGTTATTAGAGATTGACACAAAACTGCCATAGAGACTGATCATATATATCATATCCTACTGCTAACTGGATAACCCTTGGAGAGTTATTACAGAGGCATTTTCATATATTCTTCTACCCAGTTGAGAGTAGGAATATCCACTGCAGCAATATCTGCCACAATCACATGTAGAGTATAACAAAGTGCACCAACATACAAAGATACCTGTTCCGCTGTTATATTCACGCTGTTAAGAGTTTGGAAATTTGCTAGCGTTTGATATTTTTTACTACATTAATTGAATATAGTGATAACAGTTTGCTATTGCAAGTTATATGCCACAGCTTGCACTAAATCTTGTACATATATTTATTTTAGTTGTTTTTAACCCTGTCCACATTAACATGCTACATTGGCCTATCCCCCTTTCACAACTGTTATTAACTACAGTCAGATGAGAAAGACAAGGATTTTTTCAGGACAATCCATGGTGTGGTGGAGGGAATCATCATTCATTACCTGCTGACTGAAAGTCTAGATAAACTTATATAATGCACTGTAATGCCACTGCGGAAGGAGGCCTTTATTTATTATTTATATAGGATCTAAATATTTTGAAGCAGTTTACACTCAGTCCCTTACACCTTATATTCCCTTCCACCCACAGGGTTCATTTTGGCAGGAGTCAGTTAACCTATCAGTATGTCTTTATAATGTGGGAGGAAACCAACACAAACATAGTTGGAATCGAACCCATGACCCCACTGCTGTGAGGGAGCGATGCTAACCACTGTGCCATCCCATCAAGATTTCTCACAATCTAGGGTACCTTATGAAAGTCCACACAACAAAATACAAAAAAAAAAAAAAAAAAAAAAAAGTTTCGTTTTTGGGTGGACTTAACCTTTAAGCTACTCCTCTTTAGAGACTTCTATGCAAAAAAAGCTGTCTCTAAGGGGAAAACACTTTGGGGTGAATTTATTTAAATGGCAGTGTTTAGAGTCAATGCTCTTATCACTGGATATTTATTAACTTTTAGTCTGCAGCACTCTACAAGAATTGAGGGAAATATGAACAAACTCACAAAACAAAAAGGTGAAGCTCTAGTTCTCACTTTACAATCTAAGAGATCAGAAAATTAAACAAAAGGCTAAAGTGCTTGTTTGTACAATTTAAGACCAAGACACAAGCTTGTAAGGTTTGCACAACATAAATTATAATACAACCATATGTGAATACAGCCCATAGCCAGATCTATGTTGAGACATCAGGCCAACATATATGCAGACAACCACCTTCATATATTATAGGTGTTACACCACAGTCTTGGGAAGTTAAGAAACTGACAATACAGGAAAAGGTTTTTCCAAAATTGAGATACAGGAAGCAACAGAGGTCCAGGGGCAACTTCAAGAAGCTGTATCCCCCCAGCTATTGTAAATCGTAAAACAGTCTGCATATTCTCGGGTTTGTAGTTCCACAAGTTTAAAATCCTGACTGACATGCAGATCTACAAGCTTTATAAAAGGAGATCATACAGAGAAGGCATAAGGCCCAATGCATATGACCTGTACAGATTTCCAGGCCATAGTTTGTCATGACATACTTTGACTTTTAGTTCCACAGCCTAACAGCCATAGGTTGGCTACCTCCACGTTATATAAATACAGAACAGCAATAGAAGGCTTAAAGATTAATGTGTAACTTGCACAGATTTCCAGGTAAGAAGCTGGCAGGCTGAGACTTGTAGTTCATAATAGCCTGAAAGTCACAGGCTGTCTACTTCTGATTTAAAGGCCACAGTGAAAACAGATCAGCAAAAGTAGGGTGTAGGGGTGGCTTTATGTAATGTTAGCCAGAGACCTGCACACAGGGACCAGACACCAAATAAACACGAATGACCAACACACTAAAACCACAGAGCTGCTCTTTGACATGTGCCACACCCCTGTCCGGCGCGAGGCCGATCCGTATGTGCCCCGACCAAGGTTACCTGGCGCAGCTGCTTGCGCTCCACTGGTGAGAAAGACGCCCCCCGGAACGATGCACTAACCGGTCAGCGAGGACGGAGGAGGACAATGACGGGAACACTTGTATAGCTAATGCTCCTCCGTCTGCTGTCTGTACTGCAGCGTCACTCTACTACCTCAGCCAATCAGGTACAGGAATCACTCCCTGAGATGACGCAGCCTGGACGTGGCACGGGCGCTGACACGCTACGCGTGCGCATTGGGAAGTCTCCGGTGCCGGCCTACATGGAGGTTTTTCTGCTCAACTTTATTAACGCAAAACAAAGTCACAAAAGAGCACGCTTGGCTTTTATTAACAATATCAATTACCTGCAAAGTGCCTAATTTTGGCAGTTTGTTAATAGTCAGTTTCTACATTTACCATCTATTTTTTAAATGCATTAACTTGGCTAATATAAAGTCAAAGAAAAGCTTTTATGACCATTTAATTCATTTAGTCTTAGCCAGGCCTGTCCAACCTGCGGCCCTCCAGGTGTTGTGAAACTACAAGCCCCAGCATGCTTTGCCAGTAGACAACCAGTTGATAGCTGGAAGGACATGCTGGGACTTGTAGTTTCACAACACCTGGAGGGCCGCAGGTTTGACAGGCCTGGTCTAAGCTATTGGGAGATACATTAGAAAACAAGAACGATTATTGTCTGTGAAAATTAGGTTTGTTATTAACCCTTAGGAAAATTTGTAATCGCGGTCCTTACTAAATGAGGCACATAAATTTTCCATTGCACATTTTATCCTTGTGTAAAAAAACAGAACTAAGGACCACATTTTCAAAACAAAAAGAAAAAAGATGTAGGCAAAAGAAAAAAATAGTACTTGCATGTGTAAAGTGACCCTTATGTATCTCATGATGCACTCAAATAAAAACAGTATTTGCTCAAGGTGTAGGTCAGGATTATAAAATTGTATATGAACGCTTAACAATAGCATACACATTCGTTGTGGCATTGTTAGTAGTAAATGCTAAAGTCACATTACCCTATTTGTACACAGTATAATAATGTAATGAAGTTACATACATTCAAGATGAAATTATGTCTTCAATATTAATAATAAAGGTAAGTTACATTTTCCATATTAAATGTAAATAAATACAACCCCCCTTCCAAACATTTTTAACCCCTTTAAAAATCCAGTGGGAATCTTCAGCAGCAGCAGTTAACTCATACTTGACAACTATCCCGGAATGTCAGAGAGATTACTAAATTCTGGATAGGTCTCCTGGACTCCCAGGACAGTAGGGAATCCTCCCGATGCTGCCCATTTGCTACTGAAGTGGGAAGAATTTGAGCCGCAATGACAAGATTCCCAGGGAATTGCAATATATTTGCCCCACCCCAGCTGTAAAATGACCAAAAATTATGCAATTTAACAAGCACTGCCCCCTCCACCCATAACCCCCTTTACCCGGGAATTCCCGGAGGAGCACTTAAAAATGTTGGCAAGTATGAGTTAACTGTAAATGACAACACAAAAAGACATTTGCACTGACTCCAAGAGATCATGGTTGATTTCTAAAGTTTTCTCACTAGCAGACTGGCACTTACGTCACAGTTTCCTACTCTCTCGGCATGTTCAGGAGAATCACAGAGTTTTGGGAGTTCTTCAGGACTCCAGGGAGAACAGGACAACCTCCTACATCCTGCCCACATCGTTGGTGAAGTGGGTAGGGGTGGGGCTAAATGGTCATCCTGGCCATGCCCCCAAGACGTGTCACCAAGATCTCCACTTCCGAAGGTGAGATTTCCAAAGCTGGTAAGTGTGAGTTTTGGCTCCCATCTGGTTACAGTTGTATTGGTGTCTGTGGTTGATACTGGCTGGTTTATTACAATATCAGTTGAACCAAACACTGTGAGCCGCAGCAGTTGGGTACTGTCACACTGTCAGAAGCCGCCTCGCTGTTTGGTCCATCAGTGGCTTGCATTGCAGGGAGTTGCAAATTTTGCCTTGAAAGTCATTGCTGTTTTAAATTTAGTCTGCAAAGTCGCTGATTATCATCGACTTGCTTAATCCGCTGCTTAATACATTTACCCCTCAGTGTCACTATTCATAGCCTAATAGATCCAAAAAAAGGCATATTTTGAGACTGGAATACAGATATCAGATAACACTAGAAGAGTCTTTGACAGTGTATTACTCAATTCTTAAAACAATAACATACAAGTACTGCTTTCACTTGATGCACAGAAAGCATTTTACAGGTTACATTGAGGATATATGAAAAATATGTAGTACTCATGTTGAGTGAATGGTGGCTGTTTCATCTCTACTTCTGGAGTGAGTGTCGCCAACCCTAATGCAGGGAGAGTGTTAAGATCCTCTGCAATGCCAGTTACAGATGGCAGTGCACCATCAACACTGACAACTGCAACGTGAGATCCGCGCCAATACCAGCTTCATGCTACAGGTTCCACACCTCCAGGGGTATCCTGCAAATAGCGGCACACCAGTAAGGGGGTACAACTTCCACTAAGTAGAGCATCAAAAGAGCTGTTGTGGTGGTGCACCATCATAACTGACAACTGCACATTCTTTTTCACCTACTGTAATCAGCATTTTGGTAAAAGTCAAGTCAGGTTTCGAAGTATTAGACTGGTGCCTGCCAAATAAGTGTTTAGCCAAGCTCAGAGTTCTTTTATGTAATCTTGTCCGAGTTACAGCCACAAGGTCCCGAATTTCCTTTCAAGTATTTAGGTAGAAAATAAAGATGATCTCTCAGTGCAAAGGATCAGAAATGGAAAGAGAATACTAACAGTGTAGTCATGTTTAAATAAGGGTGTGCACCGGGCACTTTTGGTGTTTTTGGTTTTGGGTTCTGATTAGTTTGAGGTTTTGGGTTCTGATTTGTTTTGCCAAAACACCCCACGAAAGGTTTTGGTTCTGATTTTGGGTTTTGGGTTCTGATTTTTTTTAAAAAAATCATAAAAAGTGCTAAAATCCATATTTCGTGGTTTTTTTTTCACTCCTACACTATTATTAACCTCAATAACATTCATTTCCACTAATTTCCAGTCTATTGTGAACACCTCACACCTCACAATATTGTTTTTAGTCCAAAAGGTTGCACCGAGGTAGCTGGATGTCTAAGCAAAGCGACACAAGTCGGCGGCACAAACACGTGGCCCATCGTAGGTGGCTGTGTAGGCTTGAATGGCCTTTTTCTGCTCCTCCTTCCTCTGCAGCATATAGAGGGTGGAGTTCAAGCGCGTCACTACATCTTGTTTTTGTTGATTGCAGGGCATGTTCATGCTTTTTTGATGTAGCAGGAACAGTGAACGTAGTTTTATATCTGATACTAAGATTTCTGGACTGCGTAGTGGAGTGGCCCCGGTACCCAATTTGGTACTGGGGCCACAATACCTCCTTCAACTGTCTAAATTCCACTGCACAGATGGCGGACACCGGATGCACGTCTAACACCAACATTGCTGTTAAGGCCGCAGTTATCCGCTTTGCCATAGGATGACTACTGTCGTACTTCGTGCTCATGGCAAACGACTGTTGGACGGTCACATAATGCCAAAAAAAGAGTTGCAAGAGGGAATTGTCCTTGGGCCCTCCCACCTACCCTTATGTTGTTGAAATAGGACATGCACACTTTAACAAACCAATAATTTCAGCGACAGGGCCTACCAAACTACTGTGGCTGAAATGATTGGTTTGTTTGGGCCCCCACACAAAAAAAGCTATTCATCTCTCCCTGTACAAACTAAACTGGCTCTACTGAGGCAAGATGTTGTCCTCATCCTCATCCTCATCCTCTGATTCCTCGCCCCCTTCAGTGTGTACTTCTTCATCCTCACACATTATCAATTCGTCCCCGCTGGACTCCACAACCGCAGGTCCCTCTGTAGTCTCTGGAGGGCAGTGCTGTTTTTGATTGAGGAATTGATAATTCATTTTTATGAAATATCATTTTTTCAACGTTTTGCGGAAGCAACCTCCTTCGCCGCTCACTGACCAGGTTCCCCGCTGCACTAAAAACTCTTTCCGAGTACACACTGGAGGGGGGACAACTCAGGTAAAATAGAGCCAGTTTGTACAGGGGCTTCCAAACTGGCTTTTTTTCCTGCCAGTAAGAATATGGACTGTCTGACATGTCTACTTGGATGGTGTCAGCAAAGTAATCCTCCACCATTTTATCAATTGTGACAGCATCCAATGCAGCGACAGTAGACATGTCTGCAATGGTTGGCAGGTCCTTCAGTCCGGACCAGATGTTCTCAGCATCCCCGCCAGCGGGTCTTTTAGGAAAACTGAGCTTTTTCCTTGCAGCCACAGGTGTTGAAGATTGGGCATCGCCCTTGGCAGACGACGTTGATGGCATTTCATCGTCTATGTCATGACTAGTGGCAGCAGCTTCAGCATTAGGAGGAAGTGGGTCTTGATCTTTCCCTACTTTATCCTCCAAATTTTTGTACTCCATTATATGCAGCACAAGAGAGCATACCCCTAAACCACACACACTTTGGGACTGCAGAAACAGTGAACGTAGAAATATAGATTGCAGTTCCTATTTTTTGGACTGCTTAAACAGTGAACGTAGTAATATAGATTGCATTTCCTATTTTTTGGACTGCTTAAACAGTGAACGTAGTAATATAGATTGCATTTCCTATTTTTTGGACTGCTTAAACAGTGAACGTAGTAATATAGATTGCAGTTCCTATTTTTTGGACTGCTGAAACAGTGAACGTAGTAATATAGATTGCATTTCCTATTTTTTGGACTGCTTAAACAGTGAACGTAGTAATATAGATTGCAGTTCCTATTTTTTGGACTGCTTAAACAGTGAACGTAGTAATATAGATTGCAGTTCCTATTTTTTGGACTGCAGAAACAGTGAACGTAGGTATTGCAGTACTAATATTTCAGGACTGCAGTAATATATTGCTCTAGAATTTTTTTATACTTTTTAATTTATTTTTTAATATTTTTTTTTTATTTTTTGGGTATAATTTTGTTTTATTTTTGTTAAAAAAAATTTTGGGGAGTTTTTAATAATTAGAAAATTACTATGGACTTAGCACAAAAATGCCCAGGACTAAAGCACCACTGGACTCAGCAGGACAGACACTGGCCAAAGCACCACTGGACTCAGCAGGACAGAGCACAGGACAAAAGTACCATTGGACTCAGCAAGGACAGAGCACTGGACACAAGCATAAAGCACCACTGGACTGATCACGCAGGAGCACCACTACCCTACAACCTCCCTCTACCCTGATCACAGCCCAAATGAAAATGGCGGCCGCTAGCGGGGAATTTATGCAATCCGAGTCTCGCGAGACTTGGACGTCACAGCCTCACTTTCATTTTTTGGGCGCCGGAAATACCCGAACAGTGCTCGGATCCCGTCAGATCCACACTGTTCGGGTGGGCTCGGATTAGCGGAATCCAAGCCCGCTCATCCTTATGTTTAAACCACAAAAAAACCTATGTGGGTTATATATTTAAATACTCAAGTTAGTGGGGAAAAAAAAAAGCCATAACAACCAATTCTGTGGAGTCTAACACTCATAATGTGCAGCCAAACAAGCAGAGATCCTTAGTGGTCCCCTTGGCAAAGAGAAATAAGAAAGTCTCCTCCAATGAACAGTCTGTAAAACAATTTCGTCTTTCACGCAGTCCTTTTGATTCAGGCTACAATTTCTGGAGGGACTACTAAGGACAAAGAGTACCAGTCCTGGTAAAAAAGGAATTCCTGTGTCGGTCTTTGCGCTCTGGACTAAACAGATGATTCCTTTGTTCCTCAATTGCTGCATCAGTCCCAGGTGATGCATTGTCTCTGACATAAATTGTTGCAGTTGCTGTCTCTGTAGTTGCTGTCTCTGTAGCAGTTGACTCTGTAGTTGCTATCTATATCACTGCTGCACACTATCCCTGCTCTGCTCTACTCTATCTATCTATCTCTTTACTCCATGCCACCTCTTGTTCTGTATATCACTAATAGTTTCCTAGTACTTTTATGCTGCTGTACCAACCTTGGTGTTTTATGTGTGGACACGCCTCTCAGTGACAGTGGGTACGGTCACTAGGATGTCAGCGGTGGAGTCAACACCTCTAGTGGTACCCTGCATATAGAGGCACACCAGTAAGGGGGGTACAACTTCCACTAAGTAGCATCAAAAAAGCTGAGGAGCTACGTGGAACAGATACATATGAAGGGGAGAAGAAGTCCCCATGTGAAGAGAGTTTCCACATGTAAAACTCTGAATGAGGGAAATGTTTTAAGTCATCTAAATGAAAAGCCCCCTTGTAAAGTGTCCCATATAGTGAGAGGAAGTTGCTGCAGAGGTTGCGTGACTGAATTGAAGCTGCCTAAAAGAAAGAGACATCAGGAAAGGCTCACATGGAAAGTGTTCACATACCGTGAGGGAGGGTCGCTGCATTAGGCAGTGTGGCCATATTGTAGGCTCAGAAACCCCCTTGTAAAGTGAACCAATACTGTAAGGAGGGTCGCTGCATTAAGACAGTGTGACTACCAAGAGAAAGAAAAGTCCCCAGATACCCGTATGTTATTAAGAAGCAGCCTACAATAATTCCACTGAGGGGGGAAGCGTTGGAGAATGCCTGTATATTGAGGATGGATACATAAGAGGGAGTGTCCCTGGGTATTGGGGATGGTTTATGCTGGATATCTGTGAGACTTGTAAAGGCAGCCCAGGGATCCCCCAGCAAATTTAAGAGCACATTTCGTAGCTTGATAAATTTCCCTACACCACAGTTTCCATTAAGTATTATGGGGACTGCTGTACTTTTCCTAATGCAGGAGATATCTCTACTTTTCTTAAATAGTGACTATACAATAGCCATTTCCTCATGGTTTAGGGCTTGACAAATAGGTCCCTCAATGACCCACCAAGATAAATTGGTAAATAAAATATATTTTTTTAAGATTTTGCCCATAAAATCTTATTTACATTAAAAAGCAAAATATTAAAATCATTCCCACTTATACGCGGTGATCAATACTCACATGATGATTTTTTTCCTATTTCTGTGGAAACAATATTATAGCTGGGCCTAGATCTAACCTGCAAAATCTGTCATACTCAAATTTCTGCTGATTATAATGATGTTAAAATTGTATTCGTCCACAATTAATCTCATTCAATCATGGAATTAGTTATAGTATCCTAGTATTGTTTTTCACAGAGTTTGCCCTTTAGTTCCAGATGAATATGCACATTCATGCCATTTAAAAATCATGCCTATTTCAATGCAGTACACTCAAGACCTACTCCACAGAATTCACATATATGTATGTCATATTACACAATTCTTTATTACTGGAAAGATTTCATTTTGCTATTATGCATTGCAGTAATTTTAATGCTCAAATATATTGTAAATTTTAATCCTTCTAGTAAGGACGTTAGAAAGTGTTTATTAATGCAGTCATACTGTGGAGAATCCATTCATTGAACATCATTGTTTCTGGTTGCACTATTTACACATATGTATATTATATACTGTACATTTGTAGGGATCTCTGTAGTCCATTTTTCCCATTTATATACTCTTATCAGCCACAGTTATTTGCAATGATTAGATATTCTCCCTCTCCCTGATAATTAATGGGACTCACCAGTGATGTCCACTATCACCCTAAATATTACATTTAGCTATAAAGACCCTAGTGTAAAAAAATGTGCAACAAGGTTAGTGGATCTAGGGAAGAGGTTTACAGTGCAAATTATATATTTTTGAAGATAGCAGTGCCAATATTTGTAAAGAACTGTGAGACCTCAGTCTCCGCTCCCTATGAATATGAATAAAGCTCTTAATGCTTTAAGGGAAAAACTTGATTATGTGTGTCAACAAAGTGTTGAAGTCATGGGGATTAAAATATTGCCTCTGATCATTATCTGCATTTACTCAAGTATGGGTTTCACAATTGGGCTGCTTTGCAGTGGTTAAAATTATGTTATTACAAACATTTTTATCTGTTTAGACATATGCAGGCCCGGCGCTCCCATTAGGCAAGGTTAGGCACTTGCCTAGGGCGCCGGGCTCTGGAGGGCGCCACAGAATTCTAAAAGACTTTAAAACTGTGCGGCGACCGCTGACCATACCTGTCACGGCCGCCGCACAGCATTCAGATGCACGGGGAGGGGGGAAGAGGCTATTTTGTCACCACCGCCGCCTCTCTGCTCCGTCTCCTCCCCTCCACTCACTAGTGTCGATTTTTGCGGGGGGGGGCGCCGCTTTTTTAGAAATGCCTAGGGCGCCGTGGACCCTAGCACCGGCCCTGGACATATGACATACCATCTATCACCTGAATATTTCTCCATATTTTTGCCATCATTTCTTCATTTTAAAAAACAAGTTCCCCAGGTATGCAAAGGAATGCAGTTTCTCCCCAATCAAGATATGCAGCTAGCTCTTTCTAGCCTAGAAAATGACAAGCTACCGAGCTTTTTGGACAAGATAAGGATTTGCTTCTACCGCTAAAGTGTTGGCTTGACCTAGAAAAATAATTTTGTTTTCATTCCTCCATTGTATACTTCTTTTGGATTCCCAGGGAGCTGAGACCAACCAATCTGATTTCACATCCTGCCATCTCACCTATATTATATGTGTGGGACAAACTATTACACTTATAGATTCTGCTTCCATCCCTACATTTGTACTTATTAGGGTTAAATATACTGATCGAATATACTGACCTAAACTTAGCTTATTGGCACGTCAAGGGGATTAAAACTCTCAACAATTTGTTTTAGTACCCACATTTGCTCTTCTTTTTATAGAGTCAATCACCATTCCAGATTTCATCAATATTTAATAACGCTGAAACTTTTTTGTAAATCTAATGTACAAGCACAATTAGAATATGATCTTAATCTCACAGAGCTGATAAAATTATTACAACTGTCATTGCCTATCCTGATGTCTTATTCATACTGAAATGTTGTTTAAACTTACAATAGAATGTATTTGATCCCATCAAGATCCTTATTTCCCTAGTCTAAGTTCTCTTGGCGTAAATGCAGCAGTGAAGGGACATATTGCATATTATCTGGTGCTGTCCGATCCTACAATCAATGTAGAGAGATATATTCCTCTTAATTAAAAGTGTTACGGGATGTGAACACAAAGAGTAGTTAATCAAAGAGTAACAGATGAGGTTTTTTGAGGATCAGAGAGAAGGCAGAAGAAGATACGGAGAGGAAGGGACAACTCCAAAAAAACAGAAAGGGATGGAGGGATACTCTTCTATCACAAAAGAGGAGAACACACAAACACAAGTGGCAATTAAAGATTATTAATCTAACAGATGAAATCCTCTCTGAAGCACATATAAGAGTTATCAGTTGTTTCTCTTATTCAAGATTTTGAAAGATTTGACTGGGAGAAAGATCTGCATTTATTTGGAAGAAAACTCCTGTTACACAAATTTTGTCTCAATATAGAAAATAAAACTTCTATTTATTACCAGAATTATTTAATCCATTATATAATATGTATTAAACTCCAATAATTTTGAAACATCAGAGGAATTAAAATGTATAGATTTAGTAGATTTAAGAGAAGAATCCATTACTGATTGTTGGGGTATCGGGGTTCACCGATACTTCTATCAAGCACCTTCAATGTCAGTCAGATCTTTCTTTGTTTTCAGTCGACTGGTGAACAGAAAATACTCAACACCTGTATGATATAATGCTGAGCAGCTTTATTCTGTTCCAATTTGAGACCACTTCAGCGCTTATTTTTATACATGTAAGTCTAGGGGTATAGATTCTGAACAACCAATTATAAGACAGTAAAATAATGAGAGAAAATCAATTAACAATATATATATTTCAGTTTTACATCAAAGATCAAACAACTCTTTCTTCTTTGTGTGTTATCTCTTTCCAGGCTTTTTGCCAATATCCTTGTGCTGCCCCCATCTTTGAGTCCTTGGGTTTTATCTTATCAAGAACGTTGCTACATATTCTTGGAATCTTTCGTTGATGGGAACATGGCGCTGCGTGGCCAACCTTGAATAATTTGTCTTTTTAAACTGAAAATAATATCTGCTTAATTTCTCTTAAAGTCATAGCATAACATATTAGCATCTAAAGCTTAGCACATGATCGATATTAAATCAATAATCATACAATTCCACTCTAACATTCCCCTCTTTGATTAAATATCAACTATTAACCTCTACCTATCAGTCATGGCGATACTCAGCAGAAGACAGTTAGTACCTACATTTAAACATATGGTATCATAAGGACCCCATATGATTAGAACAAGAATTCATTAAGCACATATCTCTGGTACTTTATCGCCATAACTTTTCTTTCCCTACTTAATGTTTTATCTCGGTGCATAGAGGGGAATACTTTGCTGATATCTATTCAAAAGCTTTCTTGTATTACATGTTAAGTAGCAGTTCCATATAATCATTATAGTTAGTACAAGAAGAATTAGTATCAATGGATGAATCAAGATATTCATTGCTTTCTATATGGAATAAGATTCATTAACAAATATGTCCCACTAATGAATAGGACATCAATTTTCATTCTGGTTTCTCGATGGTCACTGTCAATCTCTTGTTGCAGACTGTGCAGGTTTTTGGTTTGATTGTTGACCATTGTTCATAATGTTCACTGTTTGTCTCAGACATTAAACTTGTAGAAATTTCTGTGATCATTACTGGTTCTGGAAGCTCATTATTTTTCCTGCAGGAACAACAATCAAGTGTCAGTAATTTCTTAATCAGCCATATAACAATTGTCTCTACCACATATACAATGAGCTGGATTGCCAAACCCTTTGCTACTAATGGCAATATTCCCAATATTCAAAATGAATCATTGCTGACAACTTTGCCAATGAGGTTATGTATTCACAAAGGCATTTTCAAAGTTTATTCTCCTATGAGTGCAAATTGTTGAGCACTCCTTCCCCTTCTGTCTCTCACAGTGACATAGGTAATTTGTCACTTATCTGTCTGTTTCATACTGGGTTAGGGAGGCCTTGACCCCTACTTCAGGCACAAATATTCTGGTAAGACATATCAATACCATAAGACAGTCATTTCTATTTATCAGAACAAGACTCCCCTGATTTGAAGACTTTGCAGTGTGATGCGTGAATCCAGGTGTCTTTTTCCTGTACTTTCACTGCCATGGGAGTCATCAACAGGACTTGATAAGGACCCTTATATCTGGGTTCAAGACATCTCCTGATGTGCTTTCTTATGACCACCCAGTCACCAGATAGCAGTTTATGGGTACCTGTATCAAAATTAGGGTCTGGAATGAAGGAGAACATTTGACCATGTATTTCAGTTAGTTGTTTCTGTAATAAAGCAACATAATTCAACAAATCACCATATACATGCTGTAGTTGCTATGGAAAATAACAGCCTGTTCTGTGTGCTGTGCCAAACAGTATCTCATGTGGTGCTAAACCTGTGTCTCTTCATAAGTGTAGTTCTAATGTTAAACAGAACTATTGGTAAATATTCTAACCAAGTCTTTTTGGTTTCTTGCATCATTTTCTGTAGTTTCAATTTAATGTCACCATTAAGCCTTTCTACCCTCCCACCTGCTGGTGGCCTATAAGAAGTGTGAAAAGCTTGTGATACTCCCAAGTTCTTCATTACATGCTTCATTATCTCTTCTGTAAAGGTTGTACCTCTATCTGATTCAATAACTTCAGGTATGCCATATCTATAGATGACTTCTGAGATTATTTTCTTTGCTGTATTTTTGGCAGTAGCTTTTCCTTCTAACAAATACTCGTAGGTACCACATTTAGGAAGCTGTATATAGTCGATCTGAAGTCTCTGAAAGGGATAGAAAGCCTTTGGAATGCTTCCTCCTGGGGTCTTTACTCTTTGCCCTGGATTGTGTATTCCACATATCCAGCAAGCTGCCACATAGTTTGTGTCCGCAGAGTTGAATCCAGGGGCAATCCAATTTTTCCATACCCTATTAGTCATTGCCTCTTTGGAATGATGTACTTGTCCATGTGCAATCTGAGTCATTACTGGGTATAAGGCTCTTGGTAGGCACCATTTATTTTCTTTTGACCATATTCCTTGCTCATCAAGCTGTGCACCTTCTTTTTCCCACTTATTCTTTTCTTCCTTTGTTGCTTGTTTCTGAAAGTCTTTAAGGCTTTGTAGGTTTGGGAATTGAAATTTGTCTGTGTCACCTTCTGTTGAGTCTACAAGAAATGTAGTATTCTTTGGTTGGAGGGCTGCCTTTTTTTGCTGCTTGATCTGCAAAGTTATTTCCTCTTGCTTCTGGAGTTTGTTCTCTAGTGTGAGCTTGAACCTTTATAATTCCCACTTGTTTAGGGAGTTCCAATGCTCTAAACAGTTCATTAATCAAGTTTGCATATTTGATGGATTTTCCATTTGATTCTTGGAAATCTCTGCTTTTCCAAATGGGACCGAAGTCATGCGCCACTCCCCAGGCATAATGTGAATCTGTATATACATTGGCTTTTTGTCCTTCTGCATATACACAAGCTTTAGTTAGAGCTATCAATTCTGCTTCTTGTGCTGATGCTCCATTAGACAGTGTTCCTGAGTCAAGCACCTCTTCCTCAGTTGTGATGGCATAACCTGTATATGGAACTCCATCCACATAGTATCTAGATCCATCTACATAAAGAGTTAGGGTTGCATCTGAAAGTGGTGTGTCAGTAACATTATGCAAAGCTGAAGTCTCTAATTTCATAAGTTCCAAACAATCATGTGAAAATTTTTGTGTGTGTATTTCTTCAGTTTCTTCTTCAGACACTTCACTCAGGTCCTCATATCCCCTGTCTGATGATTCATCTTCTTTGCGACTCCCCTTACTCCCCTCTTCTGAATCATCAATGGGGAGCAGGGTTGCTGGATTGAGGATTGTGCATCTGGTAATTGTTGTGAGGCGCTGAGCAAGGTTTCTGATATTTAGTTAGTCTAGCTGCAGACAAATGTCTTGTTTTTGCTTGATTAAGAATTTCTGTGACTGTATGTGGAACTTGAGTAATAAGTGCATGGTCCAATACCATATCTGCTACCTTTTCTTTCAGTATTGCTGCTGCTACTGCTTATATACATGATGGAGAACCTCTTATAACTGGATCGAGTTGTGCAGAATAATAGGCCAGTGGCCTTTGCTTCGTTCCATGTTTCTGTGTGAGGACTCCTAGAGCATGTCCTGACTGCTCATAGCAGAACAATGTGAAAGGCTTCAGATAGTCTGGTAGTCCAAGTGCTGGTGCAGTAGAGATAGCATGTTTCAGGGCTTGCACTGCATTCTCTATTTCAGCTATATTGAGCGGTTCTGTTCCCTGTTTCCTCAAGCATTCATACAGTGGTTGCATAAGAATTGAAGCTGAGGGAATCCACTCTCTGCAATATCCGAGGAGTCCCAAAAAGGCTCTAATTTCTTTGACTGTTTTTGGTGTCTTCATGTCTCGTATAACTTTAACTCTTTCAGTTGTAAGATGTCTGGTTCCTGCAGAGATACAATGTCCTAAGAATATTACTTTTTCCTGTACTAGTTGCAACTTGCTTGGTGATACTCTGCAGTCTTGTTCGGCCAGAAAACAAAGTAATGACAGTGTTTCTGCTTTGCATTCTTCTTCAGCTTCCGCAGCCACCATGAGATCATCTACATATTGAATGAGTTGAGTAGTTGGATTGATAGACCTCCATCCATGGAGAATTAGTGCCATTGCTTCTGAAAATTCTGATAGGCTGGTGGCTCCTCCTTGAGAGAGTCTTGTCCAACAATATTGGTTTCCATCATGGGTGAAGGCTAGAAGAAGTTGACTATCTTCTGTGATTGGGACTGAGAAGAAAGCATTTGCCAAGTCAATTACTGAAAACCATTTTGCATTTGGCGGTATCTGATTAAGCAAAGTGTGGGGGTTGGGTACAATGGGAGTGTTGATCAGAAGTCTTTTGTTGACCTCCTTAGGTCATAAACCATCCAGTATTGCACCCCCTTGTCCAACATCTTGTTTCTTTACTGGGAATAGGGGTGTAGAATAAGGAGAGCGACATTTTCTTAACACCCCTATTTGTAGATATTCTTGTATTTGTTCTGATATCGCTTTGGTTTGAGCTGCAGCAAGTGGGTACTGTTTAATTGAGACAGGATGTGTTCCTGGCTTTAGTGTCGGTTTTACAGGATTTACTTTAAGTGTACCCACATCCTGTTTTCCTTTGGACCATAACTTGTCTGGTACTATGTTCAGCCAATCTGGTAGATTAACAGTCTTATCCTTGTGACATGTGCTCATCTGCTCTAGCATCTAGATTGCTGCTGTAAGCTCTTCTTGGACTGGAGATGGGAGTTGACTTGTGAGTTTTACTCCAGTTGGGGTGTATTTGATGCTGGCTTGTATCTTTGAAAGTACATCTGCTCCCAACAGATTATAGGGACAAGATGAGGAAGTGAGAAATTGTATTGGTACTTCAATTGTCTCTTCACCTACTAAAAGTGTAACTGGTTTACTTTCTGTTAGTTTTACTTCTTTTCCTGCTAGGCCTGTAGCAGGTAAATCAATTTTATGTTAATAGTTGTTGAGGTACCTCCTGTTTTCTTAATACAGTGCGGCTTGCTCCAGTATCAATTAGACACTCACATTCTTGACCATTAGGTAATATGATATTCACTAGGCCTTTAGTCAAGTCGATTTTCAGAGTTTGGTTATATGTGAGCCGGAGGTACGTTGGAGTGCCAATTTCCTATGCCAGTTGTTGGTTTGTAACTTGTTCATTTCTTCTTTCCAGCCATTTCTTATGCTTGTTGCAATCTTTCTTCATGTGCCCTCTCTTCTTGCAGAAGAAACAAATGCCTTGCTTTTTCATTTCTTCCAAAGTCATGTTTTCTTTTTCATTTATTTGTTGCTTTGATGCACCTCTTATGTCTGTTCGACCCTTCCATTCTTGATTCTCTTGGACCACATGAATGGTAATTTTCTGAGTTTGAGACTTGTCTTTGGCTTTCCTTTGCTTCTCCTTTTCCCGGTCTTCTATATCTTCCAGAACTTGGAGCATGGATTGCATTTCCATTGTTACTACTTCTGGTCTTATAAGGAACAACTGTTGACGATATGTTTCAGAAAGGCCATTGAGGAATCTGGTCTTAAACAGTCTGCGATGTTGGGCATTATCTTGAGTGAAGTCTTCAACTTTGTGTGCTTGAGTAGCTCTGTCACAATCTGGCAAAGCCAGTGCTGGTGCTGAAGTTGCTTTAGCTTAAAATTGGTTAAACATTTGGTTTTGCTCAGTGGAGAGTGTAAATGTCTTACTATCACCCAGAAATGCTAATGCAAAAACACAGATAATAGCCCATAAAGTCTTAAATCTTTTTCATTTCCTTACAAATATTGAATTCCCATCAATGCATTACCATACCCACGATACAAAGAAGAACTTGCAGTATACTACTATTATAGCACAGTAAATAATGGCAGTGAATGCGTTTACAACACTGATTGACTCAAAATTGTTATGAGGATAAAAATAAAAACCTTTTGCTTTCTGCACCTACAGAAAAACCATCTGGTTCATGCATTTGTTATGCGAATAGCACATAAACTCTAAAATCTCTTTCCAAAACAAGGTAATCATTACTCAGCAGAGTCTACGTTCTATAAATCCTTAATTAGTTTATACTTATGTTTGTTGTGGCTGTTGACCAAAACATATTGCAACTTCTATTCATTGCAAGTTGGATCAATGCAATCTGGATTGAAAGGGTGCTTTGTAGCTGGAGAGCTTCTGTGAAGAAAAAACTTTTGCATAGAGATTAACATTTATTCACTAGGAATTACAGTAACTGTTATTAATTCACATTGTACAGCTGCTAATATGACACTTGTTTAAAAGTTTCTCTTTGTAGCTTAACTGTGACGCTATGCGTTCCATGCAATGAAAAACTGATTTCCTCAAAGGGGCAGTCCCTAATCTCACAAACAGGGAATGTCAAAGTGACGAGACCTGGGTGAGTGTTCAAAGCCACTCCTTTCTCATCATCTCTTTGTAAACCAAATATTCACACATATTTCCAGATTCTGTGATTTCCATGTTTAAAGTACAAATATATATTCACAATTCTCGCTCACAGACGACATTTTATCTCGTAACATTTCTTTATGGGCATAACAAACCCTCCTGATTTCTGAGAACATTCATCAGCGCCATTTTCACACAGATAAAAACAGCTTGTAATATATCTGCATGTAAAGCTCACTCCCACAATTCTTAACTTCATTAAAGAGAAAGCTATTTTTCTCAAATTTCAGAAACAAAATTATTTTGTTCAAATACAGAAACGGCTTGTTGGACCCCAGCCAACTTGTCCGTCCACTGAATCGTGTAATGACGGACCAAAACATTTCAACACTTGTTATGCATCTCTTTAAAAGCTTAGAATTAAGCAGGCAGGCATTATATTATTTACAAAATGTACAACTTCTTTAACCTTGAAACATGTCTCTTGTAAAAAAAAATAAAAAAATAAACAGACAAGACAGACAAACACAGATCTCCCTCACACGAAGTAAGACGGAGACAAAACTCACATACAGAGAAAGAAAAATCAGCTGATACCTTCCAGCCTACTGCTGTGGAACTACAAGTCCCAGCATTAGACTAAATACAAGTTAGCCTCAACATGTTATTATCACTCAGCACTCCGGACATATTTTATCAGCATTACATACATTGTCAGATAACAAAAAACAGATTGCTTCTTATCTCAACACACTGAAATCTTTTACACAGAATAAGGGAGGGGCACGTCTCACTCATTCAGCTGCGCAGGATCAAACATACATTTAGCATATCCACACATTGACCTGATCTTCATAGCCAAGCCTTTTTATCCATTCTTTATTATTCAAATAAAACCCATACCATTTCTCTAAGTCTAATGTCCCTTCTGGGGGAAATCCTGCTCTCTTAAGTACTTTATTAATTCTTTTAAGAGCTTTACTACCTTCTCTCTTTTTCATTATATCCATAGGCTTGCCTATAGTAGGCATCTTACTGTTCTGTGCCCCCATTTACTGGGTTACTGGTCACAGTACTGTCAGTATCTGGGATACAATGTCTTATAAGTGAAATAAGGTAATACAATTTTCCCCTTTGTACAGACTATAAGTATCTTTAATCCTTTACCTCCTAGTCTGCCATAGGAACACCAGATGTGAGTTTTATCGGCTGTAGATTAAAAGGCTGGCACTTATGGCTGATCCGATTCTTCCCCTCAAGTCAGTGTATGGACATATAGGTTGATAATCTGGTAACATATGATTTTGTGGCCAATATGTAGTATTTCTTCATTCAAATGCACCCTAACGTAAAATATAGTTCTTTTTCATTACTTACAAAACCGTAATATGCATTTGTAGTTGTAACACACTCTAGTCTAGGTCCCTTGCAACCTGAATATTTTCTCAGAACAATACAGCAGGTACAATTCTTACATACACCTCTCTTATTATCTTCTAACTAAAATTGTCTACATCCATCATAATCTACAGTATCCATACATTTATCATTTCATTATCCTTTCCTCTGACTGTACATTGGGTTCATAGAATACCCTCTAATCACCTCAACTGACTTTCCTTAGACATACAAAGAAATACTGAACTGAGTAAGAAGGTAGAAATCTACACTTTTCTTACTCACCGGATTTAGTTCAGCAGTTCTCTGGACATCAATGGAGTGTGGCGTCAGGTGTGGAGATATTGGAGCATCCCGGACCTAGCCCCCAGAAATGTTGGGGTATCGGGGTTCCCCGATACTTCTATCAAGCACCTTCAATGTCAGTCAGATCTTTCTTTGTTTTCAGTCGACTGGTGAACAGAAAATACTCAACACCTGTATGATATAATGCTGAGCAGCTTTATTCTGTTCCAATTTGAGACCACTTCAGCGCTTATTTTTATACATGTAAGTCTAGGGGTATAGATTCTGAACAACCAATTATAAGACAGTAAAATAATGAGAGAAAATCAATTAACAATATATATATTTCAGTTTTACATCAAAGATCAAACAACTCTTTCTTCTTTGTGTGTTATCTCTTTCCAGGCTTTTTGCCAATATCCTTGTGCTGCCCCCATCTTTGAGTCCTTGGGTTTTATCTTATCAAGAACGTTGCTACATATTCTTGGAATCTTTCGTTGATGGGAACATGGCGCTGCGTGGCCAACCTTGAATAATTTGTCTTTTTAAACTGAAAATAATATCTGCTTAATTTCTCTTAAAGTCATAGCATAACATATTAGCATCTAAAGCTTAGCACATGATCGATATTAAATCAATAATCATACAATTCCACTCTAACAGATTATATAAGTTTAGACTGAGAAGAGACCATTCTGTAGAAAAAAAAAACATATTTCCTTCCTAACATGAGTATAAGCCCACACGTTAAAATATTCCTTAAATCGGACGAGGTACTGATGATACACAAGCTACAGTTCCTGCTTTCGCCTCCGACAAGCTGCGGTGATGTTTTGTTTTAATTGTCTTTATGTTGCATTTACGGTTATTATGTTGTCTATTTGATTCTCGTTTGATAGCTCTCTTATTGGGCCACACCTGATAACCTCACATGTGCCTACTACGATATGCCTAGTATTATTGAGCTACCTCCTACCTCATATAATATGTTTTTTGATGATAATTATTGCCTCTGTTTCCTCCATCCATGCATTCCCCCTTTCCCTCCCCTACCATTGGAGTCAGTATTCTCCTTGTATCCTCCCCACTCCCCTCCTCCTCAATATGTCTTATACACTAAATTGGTCTCACGGGCTCCCTTCCTGGGTCCCCCGGCCCTCCGCTTTCTTTTGTGGTTGCTTCTAGTCTACCACCCCCCTTAGAGCCTAAGGCTCTACGCTGGCCCCCCTGATGGCTCGTCCATCACGTCCTATCCTTTACCAGCATTTGCGACAAGTGGACTTTGGCCCGCTATGTCGATCCCCTTGTACCCTTAACCTTTGGTTCGCCCCTACCTTTCCTCCTTGTCCTCACTGGTCGCCACTTATCAGCTCAGTTCCTGTACATTCTTCCTTTTTTCTCCGCTCCGCTGACATCTCTTCCCTCTTCTGGTCTCTAGCGCTCCCATCATTGATCTTCCTATGACCCTTAACCTTATCTCCTATAATGTCAAGGGCCTCAACTCCCCCCAGAAGCGAGCTAAACTCCATTCCTCTCTTAAATCTCTTAAAGGAGACCTGATATTCCTACAAGAAACTCACTTTGTCCAACATCTCCACCCCGAGCTTCGCTCCAGAAAATTTCCTCTGACATTTCATGCATGTGACCTTAGGCAGAAAAAGCGAGGTGTAGCAATTCTACATGACTCTCATAAAGATAAGGAAGGTAGATTCCTGATCCTCATAGGCACTCTGAATAATCTCCCCTGTACTCTAGTGAACCTTTATGCACCCAATACCGGCCAGCATAAGTTCTTCAAAAAACTGGGTTCTTTGTTAGCGCGTGTTCGTCAGGGTGAACTTATGGTGGCTGGAGACTTCAACGCAGTCCTAGCCCCGACTATAGACCTTTCCATAAGCCCCTCCTCTTCTCCCTTTGAGGAGAGATGCCCACATCACAGCTGCCTTGCAGGCCTTTCTAAAACTTCATAATTTATATGACTCATGGAGAGTATTGGACCCTCTGGCCAGGGACTATACCTTTTTTTCTCCTCCGCATAATACCTACTCCCGGATTGACATGATCCTGCTCAGCCACGACCTCACTCTTAAACTTTGCTCTTCCCAAATTTTCCCTGTTACCTGGTCAGACCATGCCCCTGTCTCTGCTGTACTCACTTCCCTTGCTCACCGCCCTCCTAGAGCAACCTGGAGAATCAACGAATCACTCCTACATGATAAAGATACCATAACCCACCTAAATTCTCTTCTCTCTGAATACTTTGAGATCAATGATACCCCTGAGATCTCTCCTATGACTCTCTGGGACTCCCATAAAGCTGTAATACGGGGCCATCTTATTGCTTTAGCGGCTCGGACTAAGCGTTCCCGTTTAGCTAAAACTATCCAATTGACGGACTCGCTGAGAGCCTTAGAGCAACGGCACAAATTGAACCCTGATCCCTTGGTTCTCCAGCAAATTGCCTCTGTCCGTGGTGAATTAAATCTCCTGCTATCTCACCAAGTTGCCAACAATCTGAAGTGGCTCAATCAGCGATACTGGCGCGATAAGGCCGATAGATTGCTGGCCACCAAACTTAGAGCTAGGATAGCGGCCCGGAATCTCCTGGCTATCAGGGACTCCGATGGAACTTTACACTATGACCCTCAACGGATTCGAGCTGCCTTCCAATCCTATTACACTAAACTCTACAACCTGCCCCAACCGTCCGATCCCTTAGTCTCCCAACAACACTCGCAGCTGATTGAATCTTTTCTTTCCTCTGCTAAGCTTCCGAAACTCTCTCCACAGGCTAGTACTCTCCTGGGGGCTGAGACTACTAGTGATGAAATTGTACAAACCATAAAGTCTCAGAAAACAGGAAAGGCTCCGGGGCCAGACGGCTTTACTGCTGTGTACTATAAGAGGTTTGCTGGCCTCCTGGTTCCCCGCTTGCACACCCTATTCAACTCAGTCCTGACAGGGGGTTCCTGGTCTCGGGATTCCTTGGAGGCTCGGATCTCCGTCATTCATAAAGAGGGTAAAGATGTGGATGACTGCGCCAGTTATCGCCCTATCTCCCTGCTTAGATATCAAATTATATGCAAAAATTTTGGCCAATAGACTAAATTCGGTCCTTCCCTCCCTTATACATTATGACCAAGTTGGCTTTATACCGGGGCGTCAGGCCAGAGACAACACCAGGAGAGTCGTTGATCTGATTCATATCATTAATACCAGGAAGACCCCGGCCATTGCTCTCTCTCTTGATGCCGAGAAGGCTTTTGACAGGATCTCCTGGAGCTTTATGTCCCAGGCCTTGTCGGCGTTTGGGATTTCGGGCAACCTCCTCATGGGTATTCAAGCCTTATATTCTCGACCCTCCGCAAGAGTCATGATCAACGGCTCTCCCTCTGACCTTATCGCCATATCTAACGGTACACGCCAGGGATGCCCCCTGTCTCCTCTCATCTTTGCCCTTGTTATAGAACCTCTTGCAGCCCCAATCCGGGCCTGACCAAACATACAGGGTGTGCGGACGGGGAAACTGGAGAGTAAGCTCTCTCTCTTTGCGGACGATGCCCTTCTGACTCTCCTGCAACCTGAGAAGTCTCTTCCTGGACTCTTTAGCATACTACATCATTATGGCCACCTCTCGGGGTACAAGATCAACATTACAAAATTGGAAGCTCTCCTCCTTAATATTCCCTCCCCTGAAGGACTGGTACTCACCTTCCGCTTTAACTTTCGGTGGCAGAGAAAGAAAATTAAATACTTAGGTATCTTCATTACAGACTCCTATGACTCCCTCTACCGAGAGAACTACCCGGCCTTCTTTGCTAAGATCAAATCTGAATTGCTCTCCTGGCGCTTACTGATCATTTCGTGGCTGGGCAGGATCATCTCTGTCAAGATGAACCTCCTTCCTAAGCTCCTCTATTATTTCGAGACCCTTCCTGTCCGAGTTCCCCTTTCGGATCTGGCATCTATCCAAAAATACCTCTCTAGGTTTATCTGGAACGGCCGGTCTCCCAGGATTAAGTTGGCTCTCTTAAAAAGACCCACCAGAGGTGGTGGTAGAGGTTTCCCGGATTTGAAAATATACTATTGGGCGGCTCATCTGAGCCAGATCGTAGCCTCCTTTGCCCCCCCTTCCGCGGCACTATCGTGGGTTGACATCGAATCCGCTTATCTTAATTTTCCAATTTTGTCCTGTATATGGGGTCTCACAAAACAAACTAGTTCTCCCCTCACTTCCCAATGCCCTACCCTTCTATTCTCAGCTGCAATATGGGAGACCTGCCGTCCCCATCTCAAGATACCAGTGTCCTCTCTTACTGTCCTACCTCTTTGGTGTAACCCTGCCTTTTCTCCTGGCCTCTCCTTTGCTTTCTATGGTCCCTGGGTCACTGCGGGAATTCGATTTGTTGGAGACCTACTATCTCAGGGGGCCTTCATCTCCTGGGATGGCCTACGCTTTAAATATCCAAGGCTCCATCCTAAATTCTATGAGTATTTCCAACTACGGCACTTTGTGGGCTCTCTCCTCGGGGGCTCCTCTCCCCCCTCTTAGGTCTCCCTTTGAATCTCTATGTCTCTCCTCACCCTTGGGTAGGGGCATGATCTCCTCTATCTACAGCCTGATTCTCAATGTAATTTTGCCCCCGGGTGGTAGGCACGAGAGGGAATGGGAGAGAGATCTGGGCCCCCCCCAGAGGTGGACTATTGGGATATCGTAAGGGACCAAGTTGCCACCAGCTCTATTTCCACTTTGGTAAAGGAGAACGCATATAAAGTATACTATAGATGGTACTATACGCCTGATAAACTCACTAAAATGTTCCCCTCTAGCTCTCCATTATGCTGGCGGGGTTGTGGCCAGACGGGCTCCTTTTTACATATTTGGTGGTCCTGTCCTAAAATATCCTCCTTCTGGGATCGAGTTAGGACCCTCCTCTCCTCCCTCCTTCTGTGCCCTGTCCGGAAAGACCCATGGTCTTTTCTTCTCTGTTACCCACTGATTGATGATGATAGACAGTCTGCGAAATTGGCCTCTCATGTCCTGGCTGCTGCGCGATGCCTAGTAGCTAAGTCTTGGAAACAAGCTGAACCCCCCACTCTGGCGGCCCTGCGATCTTATATTTGGTTCATTGCCCGGATGGAACAGATTACATACCACCTACATGATACGGATGATAAATTTCACCAGGTTTGGGCTCCTTGGCTTTACTTATAATCCCATACCTCTTGCACCAATTCCTTTCTCCTAAAAAGACTCCCTACGTTCATAAGTGGCCTGACTCTTGGCTCTTGATACTGCTTCCCTTCCCAGAGAATCTAAGTAGTAATCTCCATTGAAACGCGTAGGGCCCCTTTTCTAGTTATTTGTTTCTCCTCTTAAAAAGGGAAAGATAGGGACAAGGAACTGTGCGTACAATTGGGAAGTGTGTCCTCTTTTTCTTTCAGTTTCGGTGGCGACCAGTGCCCCCCCCCCCCCTCCCTCCCCATCCCATCCCCACATTATATTGTTATAAAATGTTATAGTTTCTTGAGTGTTCTGGATAACAATTGTATACTCACCTGTCTGTTTATTGACAACATCTGGCTATGTTATATATTCACGACTCAAGTATTTTTAGCTTCTTTGACATACGCCCATGACAGGTACTGCTCTCTGTTTTTGTCTTTTACCAATTAATGTATTAATTGTTGATTGTTATCTGTATATGTTGGCTATTTTTCAAAATAAACAGTTAAAAAAAAATAAAAAAATATTCCTTAAATCAGTTTCAAGGGAACTGGACAACTTGGCTATGTCAACGTCCTCAAGAAATAAAAATATCAACAATCAGAAAAAAGAATAAAAAAAAACTTTAGATGCTATTTGGAAATGGAATAATGCATTTATCGATAAAGAAGGTAATGCTGTGCTATAGATGAGTGATTTGTATCTTGAGGAAGATAAGAGTGTGAAAATATAAGTTGTTAGAAAAAAACTTATAATTAATGCCACAAATAATTTTCTAACCTTGTTTCAGAATCAGTATTGATGAAACCTTGAGGATGGACACTATATAAGAGATTTTTTTATGGGTAGGTAACCCAAAAGTCTCTAGCTTCTATTTACTACAGAAGATCCACAAAAATTGTAAAATCCCGCCAGGCAGACCCCTCAGGTTTGATATTGGTAATCTGTCACCAATTCCCATTTGGATGGCAAGTATACATTGTCAATACCCATCAAAACATAGCTCCGACCACCCAATTTGCATACTCTATTCCAGTAATGCAACATGCCTTTCTGGCAGACATTACTTCTTTTATTTGCAGGAAATTGAGACTGTCAAACTAGAATTGGGACTTTTTGGGTCAATATCAAGCAATTTTTGTTGTTATACACTCATTAGTTAAGAAATCTGCATCTAATTTGGTTACACATGTTGATCTGGGTTGAGAATGAAGGGGTGGATTGCACGATTGCTAGCCATCACTTGAGATGCTTAACCATACAATGTGTTCAGATGTATTTTCAACTAGCTCTTAGTTATCCACATGTAACTAGGATTTCAGTCAATGAGATAAAAATTGAACCAATGAACTCTGATTCATCAGCTTGAGTTGTAATCAAATGTTCAATAGTACAATAATTATTGCTAACACAGTCTTAATAATAGCTTGTTGAGAAATCAGTTAAATTATAACCTTTCAGCCAGTGGTAAATATAGGATTTTCAAAGGAGGTTTTTCAATGTTTACTTGTCATCAAAATATTATATTCACCATATATGCTTACTTTACAACTTTTATACAGTCATGGCCAAGTGTTTTGAGAATGACACAAGTATTGGTTTTCACAAAGGTTGCTGCTTTAGACCTTTTTAACAGCTTTTGCTATGGTATACAGAATTACAAAAAGTACAATTACAAGTATTTCATAAGTGTCAAAGGATTTTATTGACAATTACATTAAGTTTATGCAAAGAGTCAATATTTGCAGTGTTGACCCTTCTTTTTGAAGACCTCTGCAATTCGCCCTGGCATGCTGCAATCAACTGTTGGGCCACACACTGACATTCTTGCCTAATCAATGTTTGGAGTTTGTCCGAATCTGTGGGTTTTTGTTTGTCCACCCGCCTCTTGAGGATTGACCACAAGTTCTCAATGGGATTAAGGTCTGAGGAATTTCCTGGCCATGGATCTAAAATTTCAATGTTTCGATCCCCGAGCCACTTAGTTTGTTTTTCCTGGAGAGAAGTGGCTTCTTTGCTGTCCTTTTTGACACCAGGCCATCCTCCAAAAGTCTTCGCCTCACTGTGCGTGCAGATGCACTCACACTTGAATGCTGCCATTCCTGAGCAAGCTCTGCACTGGTGGTACCCCAATCCTGCAGCTGAATCAACCTTAGGCGATGGTTCTGGCACTTGCTGGACGTTCTTGGGCATCCTGAAGCCTTCTTCACAACTATGGAACCTCTCTCCTTGAAGTTCTTGATGATCCAATAAATGGTTGATTTAGGTGCAATCTTACTAGCAGCAATATCCTTGCCTGTGAAGCCCTTTTTGTGCAAAGCAATAATGACTGCACATGTTTCCGTGCAGATAACCATGGTTAAAAGAGGAAGAACGATAAATTCAAGCACCACCCTCCTTTTAAAGCTTTCAGTCTTTTATTCTAATTCAGTCAGCACAACAGAGTAATCTTCAGCCTTCTCCTCGTCAACACTCACCTGTGTTAATGAGAGAATCACTGACCTGATCTCAGCTGGTCCTTTTGTGGCAGGGCTGAAATGCAGTGGAAATGTTGTTTTTGGGATAAAGTTCATTGTCATAGCAAACAGGGACTTTAAAATGAATTGCAATTCATCTGATCACCAGGGCCATCTTAACAACATTATGGGCCCCTGGGCAAAGCAGTGCACTGGGGCCCATATATATATATATATATATATATATATATATATATATATATATATAGATTTATATATATATATATATATATATATATATATATATATATATATGTATGTATGTATAGAGATACAGATATAGATATATAGAGATAGATAGATGTACTTGCTCAGTGACCCTTGAAGGTTTTTTTTGCAGGTTTTTTCTTTTGCCGGATTATTTATTCTAATTAAGAGCCCAGCCTATGGGGCCCCCTTGCCCGTGGGGCCCCCGGGCACCTGCCCATCGTGCCCAATGGAAAAGATGGCCCTGCTGATCACTCTTCATGACATTCTGGAGTATATACAAATTGCCATCATAAAAACTGAGGCAGCAGACTTTGTGAAAAATAATATTTGTATCATTCTCAAAACTTTTGGCCATGATTGTACACATACCGAAACATATATTTATATATCCATATGTAGAAATTGTTGCAAACATTTTAAAATAATAGAGTACGCTACTGTGAAATAATAGAGGTACCGTACCAGGTTATGTAATAAAAATTAAACCCACCTGGCATCCCTCTTTCCCACTAGGTACCAATTCACGGCAGTTTGTCTTTAAATCAGCGTTCAAACTACCATCGTTGCAGGGAGTGCAGTGGCTACAGGGCCACTGCCTGCTCCCACTATTATCTCAGATCATTCGCAGTGAAGCCCAAATGGGGCTTCATTGCATATACACAGGTCCCTGCACATGCTCAGAGAAGAGCGGGGACCAATATTAACAAACAATATTAACAACCAAACAAATGTTTTTATTGAAGCATCAATGTTTCAGCCTACAAATAACCTTTATCAAGACAGTAACAAGTATAAAATGTAACCTATTATACTCTAAGATAAAAAAAAACCTCCCCTGCATACATACTTCAGCATCTATCTGGTAAAGTGACTCTAGCTACACACACCCCCTTCACATCAAAAACACCTGATCACTGAACTATGATTGAGAACAAATGCAAACAGACCACACTAACCACATCACCAACTATACAACGTGATTGAATACACACTCCTAAAAGTGATCACCAGACATGTTAGTTAAAATTAACAAGTAAGTGTGCCTACACATAATAATTATTTTCTGTTTGTACAGAATCTAAAATGATTATAAATCATGTAAACCTATGATCCATAAAACGTTAATAACATGTGAATGCAAGTCACCAATGAAAGCTAATTAATACAAAAAGGTACATGGGCCTAAGGCTGGGTGCACACTACAGTGTTTTCAACCGATTATCGGGCCAATCAAATGATAAACAAGCAGTTGGCCGATATCACATTAGTGTGTACACTGCAATGATGAACGATTAACGTACCAAAGCTCATCATATTTTTTTATTTGATTTTAAACTGAGCTAAAAATCTTGTTCAACAATGGAACAATGTCGTTACAATTCTGCAGTGTGTATGCATTCAGGACTGGCAGTGTCTATAGACCTCTATGGAGTGTGCAGAGACACATTCTTTTCAGCTGATGGGTATTACAGATGAAGAGCACAGATCTGAAGGTAAATCGTGTAAAAATGTGTTTAGTCTGTAAACATGATTCGGCATGGTCATGGGGTTTTTTAATTTTTTTTATTTAATTGTTGGTAAAATTATTAAGGATATCGCAACAGGAGAAATTTGTATAGTGTGTACCTAGCTTAACGCTTCTAAACAATCATGTTAGCTCTTAATATAAACAATCACCAGAATTAATAAGCAAAGTAAACTAATCTAGGTACGTAAACAAATGTACTATTTTGGCTATGTACAATTTGAAAACTTTTAAAACAAGCATGTAGCCATAGCCAACTAAGAGGAATCTTGAGCCATGATACCTCCACTACAGGGGCCCTCCCTAGGTTGCATGCGGAGCCTATGGCTGTGTGAGCATGCTCTCCTCACTCCTACAGCTTCAGGAAAATCCAGTGCTGAGCACACAGCCTAGAAGTGGACCAATAGGAAGTCATTTTCCCCTGTCCATACTCCAGTTAATATGGGTTTCTGGATAGGTGGATAGGGCTGTAGACTTATCTTCTCCTTTCAAAATTGCAACTTACAGACCCACAAGGGAGGACTGGGAAATAAGATGGTGAGAACAAAAAAATAACATTAAAATGTTAATGTTAAAGATGTTAACAATGCACATGTTAATGTTAGAGATGTTAGTAATGCATTTGTTTATTTAAACAAAAACTCAGGTTCAGATACATCATCAGAATACGAGGACCATTTGGTTTATAAGATTTTAAAAGAATAGTAAGCTCTTACTTGTGTTCTCCTTCTACTATTCCATCACCCTCTGTACCTCTTGACCTGCTTCCCTAGCTCTGTTCTCTTGAGCCTTGCCTACTTCACATGGACATTACTATCACTCTCACTCACAGTCCCTTAAATCATTTGATCTGCATTGCTTGTGTGGAGTTTGTATGTTTTCCCCGTGTTTGCATAGTTTTCCTCCTGGTGCACCGATTTCCTCCCACATCCAAACAACATACTGGTAGGTTAATTGGCTGCTGACAAAATTAACCCTTACCTGTGTGTATTAGGGAATTTAGACTGTAAGCTTCAATGGGGCGGGGACTGATGTGAATGACAACTATTCTCTATACAGCACTGTAGAATTAGTGGTGCTATATAAATAAATAAATGATTATGAGAATATTTGATGATAATGAATACTATGTTATTTCTGTATTTATTTGTTTAATCAGTATGTCTGGTCTTTGTATTATTTTGCTTTTCCCGTATTAAATGTTATGTATTGTGTTATGGATCATTACATTTATTTATTGTGTACTACTGTATACGTTATGTACGGTGCTGTGGACATTTGTGGTGTTTTTTAAATAAAAGATAACAATAATAATAATAGTGAGGGCTAGCAGGAAGAGGCGAATGGTGTCGTGCCCAGGGGTGGAATCAATAAGACGGCAGCTTGGGCAGATGCAAGGGGCTTGGCAGTAGGTTGCGATTTACAAGCTATGAGCAGGAGTGTTGCTTACTGACTGCTACAGAGAAGCTTAACCAGACATGGTGATGGGCATGCTGAAGTACACCAATTTTATGCATTTGGTCTACACAGAATATGGGAGATTGAAGTTGTAGGATCGCAAGCCTGTAGATTTTGGCATATGGCATTTAGACATTTGGCTGAGCTCGCAAGGCAGTGCTGTAGTGAACACAGGAGGCGCAATGCTAAAGACGGGGGATGCATAGTACAGAGAGGCAGGAAATACTTAAGTGCTGGGCTTTTAATAAGTCACATTCAACAAGGATGCACTACAGGTTCAGGCATATAATGTGTGGGGAAAGGGGTGGCGGTGGTATTGGTGTAATGTGTAGGGAGGAGCATGGGGGTTGTATTGGTGTAGTGTGTGGGGAGAGGGCTGGGAGTGGTATTGGTGTAATGTGTGGGGAGAGGGGTGGGGGAGTATTTTTGGATCAAACCAATATATTAGCATGAATTATAATATTGTTTTATATTAGTCTATTGTTTAGTTGTATCATTTTATTTGATGTGGTACTTTTTTTATGCTAATTAGATCTTTGCGTTTGAGCTTAGAGGGATGTGAGCAGCAGTAGAAGAGTTCATTTGAAGAAAAGATGTTCCTAATCAGTAGTGGATGAAGACATTCCAAATTTCTTAACCATCCCATTGCAGTCTTGAAAACTCAAAGAACCAAGGAACACCCATATATGCTACCCCAACCAATTAAAATATGATATTTGCATTGTAATACAACCCACTTTTTTCACTCTGTTAAAAGGTCTGTTTTATCTTCAGAGAGCAGAGTTTTCAGACTATGTTATCACAGTGTATGCATTTTGAGGGATAGGAAGAGTGTTACTCATGTGGAAGTTATACATTTAGCAGAAAGGTCAAAATTAATATTGTAGCTTGTTGGGAGGTGGATGGTTATAATGATGAGTCCATAGGTCCCAAGTGCAAGAGACAATACACTTGTCATACTCTATTAGCAACAGAGAGTAAATAAATTGGTTGTGGATTTTTCCAAAATAGAGCAATCTGGCATTTTGTGGCAGTGAAAATATGGGCTATTATCTCTGTGTGTGTTTAGGAGTTTCACAAGGTAATAGTGAGTAGGAAGGATTCACTGGTATAGTGTCACTAGCCAAACCTTTGTGACCGTAGCAACTTTTTTCCGCTACAAGCCTAGCAAAGTCCGTGCTGATGATCAGCAGCAACAGAGATCTTGCACCAGGAGCAGCAAAAGATATGGCACATGACAGGCATATATGCAGGTATGTTCAGGTCTCTCTCAGCGATAATTGCTGTACACTGGCTACGCTTGTTTACCCCTGATTCAGAGTGAGATGTACACCCGTTTGCATAGTATGCCTTGCTCTCTCTTTTTTTTGCAGTGTGCATGCCCAGAAAGCAAATGTGTGCAAAATGCAGCACTTTTTAGTTCTTTTAACTCCTTACAAATCAAGAGGTGTGATGGGGTTTGGAAGAGGCAGCTTTTCGTAATTTTGCAAAGTTTGAGGAGTAACATTTGCACTAGCTGCAGGGCAGACATAAATCCGGAATAATGAAGATTACCACGACAACTCTGATTAGACGTTTCATGAATCACTTGCAAAGCTGACACTACTATAATTATCTAGCAAGCCTATGTAACATCCCTTTTCCACGGTCTTCTGGGAATTGGTGTATGTAAATGACATGGGTGTAGAATGTCCTCTCGCCTATCTTATTCAGAACAGTACCTTCATCCAAATCTGGACATGTGACTTCTCTTCCGGGGACTATCTGGGATCACGAATACCAAGGGGAGACTTGGGGGAACACAAAAATGCTGTAGAAGCCACCCCATCACATTTATTAGATGAGGATAGGAGAGCAAGTACTTTCCTCTATTTTATTGCAAAAATGTATTTTTGACACAAAATAATGACAGGGTATAAAACAATTCAGCATACAGTAATAAAGGCATTGACTTCTTAAATATTAGGAAGCTAACAGTTTGCATAGCAACTCCAATAATTTCCCTTGCACTACTATCTTTACCTTACACTTAGTGCTTCTAGATGAGGAACTTCTGGCACTCTACTTACTCTAGCAAGTCTGCAGCAGTACTTCCTATAGCAATTTAACATTTTACACGTTATGCAATAATTTCACAGTTTTTTTTTACACAGTTCTCATCACACTGAACCTAATCCAAAACCTTTAAACATATCAATTCAAAATAATACTTTTAATTTTCTTGTTGGTGCGTACTGGTGGCCTGACATTCTTCACAGTATAAACATATGCCTAAACTAGGCAGATAAACTTTAGACACAGTACTTTACACAGGTGCCTTTGAATAGAGAATCCTTCCATCTCTGGTGATCCAGTTATCACTCTTCTCTAGAAACAATAGCAAAGTTGAACACTCTCACTCTATGCAGATGAGTAACTTGAATTCAAACATAGTCACTTGAATAAATAATGTGTATTTACAGACAGCAGGTAACATAATACATCACTTAATTTTTGTATAAATGCAGCCACAGATTTTCATAGCAAATATAGTACAATTTTCTCTGTGATTTCAAAATGGCTGCTCCTCATGGGTTGAATTGTATTCACACAAATTGGTGGGTAGCAAGCTCAACTCTCTTTGTTCAACAGCTTTATTTTTCCTAAAGTCCTACAACTTCTGACAGCAGTAGCAATGTGTTATCTCTGCAAACATCTTTATCACTTGAAGCAGGTCAATCTCTCAAACCTAACCACTCTCTCTTTCTAATCTCTATTGCCATTGCAAATTATATCTCAGTCCAGCACTAGCTAAAGGGCATAATACAAATCCACATATTCAGGACTCCCAACACTATCCATTTTCTCTTCATTTTAAGAGTATATAAGGTCCACCAACAAATAAGTAAAATAACCAGCTATACTTACATGCAGTTTCTCCATTCCAAAGTTTTTTGTTTGAACGCTCCTTTAATGGCAGCTTTAGGTTTCTGTATTTCTTCTCTTCACAGTATGTCTGATTGCATGTTTCTAGGTTTGTTAGAAGGTTGAAGTTGTTTGATAGGAAGAGGTCGTGTATGGAGGTAAGTTTATTGCAAACAGAGCGTGCACTACAAACAGCACTTTTAAAGGACTTTGGAAGAGAAGGGAGACAGGTGATGTGTTTGAGGTCTGCTGTATTGCGGTAGCGTACTGATGAGTGTGTGAGGAGTGTGGGCAGGGCTGGCGGAATGCAGTAAGTGGGGTAAGCAAGGCGGGGGGCACCAAATTTCAGGACGCCCCCCACCCCCGCCTGTCATCCCTGCATGACAGCAGGAACATAAACAAAATAGAAAAAAAAACTTGGTGGTGCCGGTGCCCTCCACCCCCGCCCCCTCACCTCTGCTCCCTTCTCACTGATAGTGTCGGGAGTGACCATATCACGTCCCGACACTGGCAGTGAAGAGTGGCGCAGAGAAAAGCAGCACACAGAGACAGAGAGAAGAGAAGGAAAGAAGGTCATTGTAAGGTAAGTAAATAATAGAGGGGGACAGTGTGTGGGGAAAAAGGATGGGCAGGCAATATGTGGGGAAAAGGGAGGGGGACAGTAATGTGGAAAAATGAGGGGGACAGTAATGTTCAATAAGTAGGGGGGCAGTAATGTTCAAGAAGGAGGGGGACAGTAATGTTCAAGAAGGAGGGGGCAGTAATGTGGAAAAAGGAGGGTGACAGTATGTGGAAAAAGGAGGGTGACAGTAATGTTCAAGAAGGAGGGGGACAGTAATGTTCAAGAAGGAGGGAGGCAGTATGTGGAAGAAGGAGGGGCACAGTATGTGGAGAAAAAGTAGGGGACAGTAATGTGGAAAAAGAAGAGGAGCAGTAATGTGGAAAATGGAGGGGGACAATATGTGGAGAAAAAGAAGGGGACAGTATGTGGAGAAAAAGGAGGGGCACAGTATGTGGGGGAAAAGGAGGGGGCAGGCAGTATGTGGGGAAAGGGAGGGGGACAGTAATGTGGAAAAAGGAGTGGGACAGTATGTGGGGAAGAAGGAGGGGGACAGTATGTGGGGAAAAGGGAGAGGGACAGTATGTGGGGGAAAAGGAGGGGGACAGTAATGTGGAAAAATAAGGGGGACAGTAATGTTCAATAAGGAGGGGGACAATAATGTGGAAAAGGAGGGGGACAGTATGTGGAAAAAAGAGGGGGACAGTAATGTTCAAGAAGGAGGGGGGCAGTATGTGGAAGAAGGAGGGGGACAGTATGTGGTGAAAAGGAGGGGGACAGTAATGTGAAAAAAGGTGAGGGACAGTAATGTGGAAAAAGAAGAGGAACAGTAATGGGAAAAAAGGAGGGGGATAGTAATGTGGGGAAAAAGGAGGGGGACAGTAATGTTCAAGAAGGAGAGGGACAGTAATGTGGGGAAAAAGGAGGGGGACAATAATGTGGGGAAAAAGAAGGGGGCAGTAATGTGGGGAAAATGTAGGGGGACAGCAATGTGAAAAAAGGAGGGGGACAGTAATGTTCAAGAAGGAGGGGGACAGTATGTGGGGAAAAAGGAGGGGGACAGTATGTGAAAAAAGTAGGGGGACAGTAATGTTCAAGAAGGAGGGGGGCAGTATGTGGAAGAAGGAGGGGGACAGTATGTGGAGAAAAAGGAGGGGGACAGTAATGTGGAAAAAGAAGAGGAGCAGTAATGGGAAAAAAGGAAGGGGATAGTAATGTGGGGAAAAAGGAGGAGGACAGTAATGTTCAAGAAGGAAAGGGACAGTAATGTAGGGAAAAAGGAGGGCGACAGTAATGTGGGGAAAAAGGAGGGGGCAGTAATGTGGGGAAAAAGTAGGAGGACAGCAATGTGAAAAAGGGAGGGGGACAGTATGTGAGGAAAAAGGAGGGGGACAGTAATGTTCAAGAAGGAGGTCAACACTAATGTGGGGAAAAAGGAGCTGGACAGTAATGTGGAGAAAAAGGAGGGGGGCAGTAATGTTCAAGGAGGGGCAGCATGGTGGTAGAGTGGTTAGCACTTCTGCCTCACAGCACTGGGATCATGAGTTCAATTCCCAACCACGGCCTTATCTGTATGGAGTTTCCTCCCACACTCCAAAAACATACATGAACATTAATTGGCTGCTATCAAATTGACCCTAATCTCTCTCTATGTTTGTGAGTGTGTATGTTAGGGAAGTTAGACTGTATGCTCCAATGGGGCAGGGACTGTAGTGAATGGGTTCTCTGTACAGTGTTGCGGAAATAGTGGCGTTATATAAATAAATGGTGATGATAATGATGGGGGGACAGTATGTGGAAAAAGGAGGGGAACAGTAATGTTCAAGAAGGAGGGGGATAGTAATGTTGATGAAGGAGGGAGGCAGCAGTGTGGATGAGAAGGCCATGAAGGGAGAGTAAAGAAAGCAATTTGTTAAACATTGTGAATCAAGAGTAAAAACACACAAGGGGGACACAATGAGGGAATTTAAAGAAATACCTATTTGCAATGGTCAGTGTATTTAGAGAAATAGTGCAGAGTTAGGTCGCAGCAGATGTAGCTCAGTACTGGATGTCCTCAGATGTTGTCCAATGTGTGTCCAACTATATTGTTTAACTGTGCATTTCATACATTTTGTGAAAAATCTCACTTAGTGCAAAAAACACACATCTGACCCCACATACGTCTCCCCATATAGGATAGAAGATGTTGAGGGCTCCAGTACATACTTATTAAAAAAAGAAAGTTGCACAGATGAAATGCACAAATTATTGAGATGAGGTTCAGGGTAGAGGATGTTGAGAGTTCCAGTACATACCTGGGATATAAGAAATGAAACATTGTTAGCAACTGTGTTGCTTAACTGTGCATTTCATATACTTTGTGAGAAAACTCACTTATTACAGAAAACACACATCTGGCCCCACATATGCCTCTATTTCTCACCACAATGCTAAGCCCCTCTCTCCTGGTGCTGTAGTTGTCCTCGTCGCCTGCTCTAAGAGAGGGCCACACCTCTCTCCTACACTGCCCTCCCAGTGACTTTGCCTTTTATAATCGGGAAGCAAACATTGCTATGGGCATTAAAGGTGTATGGCAACATTTAAAATATATATATATATATATATATATATATATATGTATATATATATATATATATATATATATATATATATATAGTATTTGTTGATATAAACAGTTTTTGTTGGGATGTTAGCTCTGTCACCTCTTTTGGATTTCAGCAATGCCTCATTGTTGACCTGCTTATTGATAAGTTATTGGCACTCATTTAGTTATTATTGCATGCATATTGTTATTTGTTGTGCATGTAAACCATTCTCTGGTATAATATTTAGTAGGAAGGATCGCTTAGCTGCCATTTTATCTATGACGAAGAAGTGAACCAATCATGTCTCAGGATATTGAAAGGTTTGAGGATTCACAACACTAGCTTCAGATGACTGCTGTTAGAAAATAATTACTGTGAGGAGTCACACACCTGCTCCAGATGACAACTACAGACACCTTTTCTCAATGCCTTTAATAAGAACTCTGACCTGTACTACTGCCGTCAGATCCTTGTAGCCTGCCGGCTTGGCGCTACTCAGCCCAGAGTCTAGCGAGGCAGATGGTTTTTGCCAGAGACCCCAGCAAGGAAGTGTGGACTTTGCGGCCTCTGCCTTGCAGGTCGCGGTCCTCCGAGTGAGTGCCAGACGAGACCAGTAGAGAGAACCCAGAGGCTGGGAAAAGGTGATGATCCAATAAGAGACTGAAGAAGGCCTGACGGACGGTCTGAAGGCTGCTGGCAATTAGGAGCGCAGGGGGATGGCATAAGGAGTGACCACTTGGGAATGGCTGCAGAGTCTGCCGGGACACAGGGAGTGGTTTCCATACCTCCCACAGGTCTGTGGGAGGTATGGAAACCATTGCATGGTTGCTGGAGACAAGAAGTGATAATCTGCAGCAGGTAGGGAGACCACTGTGGTTAGCTGCAGAGTTGCTGGAGACATGGGGGTAAATGTATCAAGCTGAGAGTTTTCCGGCGGGTTTGAAAAGTGGAGATGTTGCCTATAGCAACCAATCAGATTCTAGCTATCATTTTGTAGAATGTGCTAAATAGTTATTTAAACATCCTGGATTCACCTGTCTGATGCCTGTTCTTCAAGCTCACTTCCTGCAGCCTGTGGTTCTGGTTCCTGTTCTCCTTGTGGTTTGCGTGACAGCTCCGGTTCTCTCATTGCTACCACTCAGAGCCGCTACTACACCTGTGACTCATCAGCTGTTATTCCAAGTTACCTCCACTATTCCAGCCTGCTCTCAGTTAGTGGCCTGTGTTGAACCATCGCTGCTCCAGTACCTCTCTTACCATCTCCAGTGTACTTCATCGTGACAGCTCGGGTTCTCTCATCGATACCACTCAGAGCCGCTACTACACCTGTGACTCATCAGCTGTTATTCTGAGTTATCTCCGCTATTCCAGCCTGCTCTCAGTTCTGTGCTTGTGCTGAACCATCGCTGCTCCAGTACCTCTCTTACCATCTCCAGTGTACTTCATCGTGACAGCTCCAGTTCTCTCATCGCTACCACTCAGAGCCGCTACTACACCTGTGACTCATCAGCTGTTATTCTGAGTTACCTCTACTGTTCCAGCCTGCTCTCAGTTCGTGGCCTGTGTTGAACCATCGCTGCTCCAGTACCTCTCTTACCATCTCCAGTGTACTCATCATGACAGCTCCGGTTCTCTCATCGCTACTACTCAGAGCCGCTACTTAACCTGTAACTCATCAGCTGTTATTCCGAGTTACCTCTGCTACTCCAGTCTACTCTCAGTCTGTGGCCATGTTGAACTATCGCTGCTCCAGTACCTCTATTACCACCTCCAGAGTACTTCATCGTGACAGCCTGGGTTCACTCACTGCTGCCTCCCAGAGCCACTACTACGCCTGTGACTCATCAGCTGTTGTCCTGAGTTATATCCACTACTCTGGTCTGCTCTCAGCCTGTGGCCGTGTTGAACTATCGCTGCTCCACTACTTCTATTACCATCTCCAGAGTACTTAATCGTGACAGCCTCTGTTCTCTCACTGCTACCACTCAGACCCGCTACATCTATGACTCATCAGCTGTTGTTCTGAGTTACCTCCGCTTTTTCAGTGTGCTCTCAGCTTATGCCCAGTGTTGAACTACTGCTGTTCCAGTACCTCTACTATCTACTCCTGAGTACACCATTGTGCCAGCGCCTGTTCTCTCATTGTTACTCTGCAGAATACCTTATCTTCTAGTGACTCATTGGCTGCTGACCATCAGCATATATTATTGTTGTTCCTGTATTTATACCACTTACCTGTGGGTTCCATCGTTTCTACCTGCTTCACCTGGCTCCTCCACATCATTCTGCTGTTCACTCACTCGCGGGACTGCGACCTGCAGGTTTGGTGCCGCTAAAGACCATACCTCCTTGTGGGGGTTCCTGGTGAAAACCACCTGCCTGTTAGATTCCGCGCCCGTGGGTGGGCCTAGCTTTGTTCAGCAGAGCCTAGGGATCAATTTCCAGTAAGCCAACCGTGACAGTAAGAGCAGGCCAAATCTCTGATCCCCCGGTAGAGCCTTCAGCAAAAGATTTGCTACAGCACTTAGTTTCATGCATCAAGCAACAGGATAGCATCCAGCGGGAACTGTTGCAGTGTTTCCAGACTCTGACCGGTCGCCTGGACATTCTACAGGCTGCTCAGCCATCTGTTGCTCCTTCTCCCCAAGACCAGCAGAGTCCATCTTGTTCTCTGAAACTACCCACACCGACAAAATTTGATGGGGACCCCAAACTCTGTTGTGGTTTCATTAACCAACGCTCCATACAGTTTGAATTACAGCCCCCAAATTTTTCCTTCCGATAGGTCCAAAATAGCCTACATCATCTCCTTGTTGTCTGGTCAGGCCTTGGCATGGGTCTCTCCCCTTTTGGAGTGAGAAGATCCTTTACTCAGTAACTATATAGTCTTCTTAGCTACCTTCCGGCGGATCTTTGACGAGGCCGGACGAGTTTCCTCAGCCTCTGCCAGCATTCTCAGGCTTCGTCAAGGTTCTAACACAGTCGCCCAGTACATCATAGAATTTCGTACCCTCTCCTCAGAACTGACTTGTAATAATGACGCCCTGCTAGCAGCATTCTGGCAAGGCCTATCGGACAAAATTAAGGACGTACTGGCATCCCAAGAACTTCCTACCACTCTGGATGCTATAATCTCTGTTTGTAATAAAGTGGACCTTCGTTTCCGCGAAAGGTCGGCGGAGAAAGAACATTCCAACCGCTCATCCTTCAAATCCGCTCTTCCTCCCCACTCAACCTTCCCTACTCCTGAAGAGCCTATGCAGATCGTGAGGACCCGGTTAACACCCAAAGAGAGGGATAGAAGACGTCTTAACAAGTTATGTATTTATTGTGGCGAGCCAGGCCACTTTCTGAATTCCTGTCCAAGGAGGTCGGGAAATGTCAGGCTCTTGTCTGCTCCGCGGAGGTCAGATTGGGGACATGTAAAACCTTCCCATCTTCAGCTGGTTTTCTCACAGTCTCTTTATTATGGGATTCCTCTGAAAAATTCTCTCAAGCACTAGTGGATTCGGGTGCTGCGGAGAATTTTATTTCCTGGTCTCTAGTATCTCAATGTTCTATTCCTATTCTACCCTTAGAGGCACATGTTACCATCACTGCCATTGATGGTTCTCAACTCCCGGGAAGTATGGTTCGCTAACAAACTAAGCCACTTACTCTCCGTATTGGGGTTCTGCATTCCAAAACAATCACATTTCTTGTTTTGACGCATTCTACCACTCCTGTCATCTTAGGTCTGCCCTGGCTTCGTATACATTCCCCTAGTTTGGATTGGAATACCTCTGAAATTTTGACCTGGGGATCCCATTGTCGGTCCAATTGCCTAACTCAAGTTAAACCAGTAAGGATTCTATCTTCTTCTACCAAAACTTTTCTCCCGGGGTTACCTCCTCAGTATCAAGATTTTGCGGATGTATTCGATAAGGTCCAAGCTGAACTTTTGCCCCCCCACCGCCCTTTTGATTGTCTGATAGAATTTCTCCTGGGCAAGAATCCTCCCAGAGGAAGAGTCTTTCCACTTTCCCAGCCAGAAACCTTGGCCATGTCGGTATACGTCAAGGAAAATCTCCAGAGGGGCTTCATCAGGCGTCTGTTTCTCCAGCCGGAGCGGGTTTCTTTTTTGTAAAAAAAAAAGGACAGATCTCTCCACCCCTGTATTGATTACAGAGGTCTTAATGCAGTCACGGTAAAGAATCGGTAACCCATCCCTCTCATCACCGAGTTGTTTGACCGCATCAAGATGGCCAAAGTCTTCTCTAAACTAGACCTACAAGGGGCCTACAAACTGATCCGCATACACTCTGGAGACGAATGGAAGACAGCATTCAATACCCGTAACGGTCATTACGAGTACTTATTTATGCCCTTCGGACTTTGTAATGCCCCAGCTGTCTTCCAAAGTTTCATTAACGAGATCTTCAGAGACCTGCTCTACTCATATGTGGTCGTTTACTTGGACGACATCCTTATCTTCTCCCAGGATGTTCATTCACATCACAAACATGTCATTGAGGTTCTGTCCTCAATGCTCCGAAGGAACCAACTGTATTGTAAACTGAAGAGGTGCTCCTTTGAAGCTTCCTCCATGCCAATTCTAGGGTATATCATCTCCGGTTCGGGGCTACAGATAGATCCTGAGAAGGTTCGGGCGATCCTGGATTGGCCACGTCCCGCCACCCTTAAAGCGGTGCTACGCTTCTTAGGGTTCTCTAACTACTATAGACAATTTATCCAGTGGTATTTCATCATTGTTGCCCCCATCATAGCTCTCATGAAAAAAGGGGCCAATACCAAGGATTGGACGGAGGAAGCCTTGGAGGCATTTACATTTTTGAAACGGGCCTTCTCTTCTGCAGCCATCCTCAGACAACCCAATCTCTCGTAACCCTTCTTTCTAGAAGTGGACGCCTCCACCATTGGAGTAGGAACAGTACTCACTCAAAAGTATCCTCCTAACAAACTTCTTCCTTGTGCCTTTTTCTCCCACAAGTTACTACCCGCGGAATGAAATTACACGATTTTAGACAGGGAGCAGTTGGCCATGAAGTTGGCTCAGTCAGAATGGTGTTATCTTTTGGAAGGGGCTCAGCATGTGGACACCATATTTACTGACCATAAAAATTTGTTATATCTACAGTCTGCTCATTGCCTCAACCCTCGCCAGGCTCGTTGGTCATTGTTTTTCTCTCGTTTTAACTAGAGATGGTCACTGACCCCCGTGTTTTGGTTTTGGATTCGGTTTTGGATCTGGATTACCGTCGTGTTTTGGTTTTGGTTTTGGTTTTGCAAAACCGCCATTGCGTGTTTTGGTTTTGGTTTTGGTTTTGTTTGGTTTTGTTTTGCTATTTTTTGGGAAAATCCATGTTTTTGGGCCTAAATTAACCCAATTTAGTGCTCCAACTGTTTTAGAGACAAGTAATCTAATTGTTGAGGTAATAAATCATCCAAAAAAACAGTTTAATTCTTCGTTGGTAGGCCTATTCTACACACAAAACAGATTGTCTTCCTCTCCATCTATGCATATTGGCAATGCAGCCATCGTCTTTGAATGTATATTACACCCTACACTTATAGTTAAATATGTAAAGAAATGGAAAAAGCCAGTTTGGTTTCTGTCCCTCAAGGCCCCCCTCCACTTGTATAAAATACCAAAAAATTCAGCCATTATAGACTGTACAATATTAATTGACATGGAGAAAGCCAGTTTGGTTTCTGTCTCTCTAGGCCCCCCTCCACTTGTATAAAATACTAAAAAATTCAGCCATTATAGACTGTACAATATTAATTGACATGAAGAAAGACAGTTTGGGGTCACTCTGTCTCTCTAGGCCCCCCTCCACTTGTATAAAATACCAAAAAATTCAGCCATTATAGACTGTACAATATTAATTGACATGGAAAAAGCCAGTTTGGTTTCTGTCTCTCTAGGCCCCCCTCCACTTGTATAAAATACCCAAAAATTCAGCCATTATAGACTGTACAATATTAATTGACATGGAAAAAGCCAGTTTGGTTTCTGTCTCTCTAGGCCCCCCTCCACTTGTATAAAATACCCAAAAATTCAGCCATTATAGACTGTACAATATTATGAAAAATGGACAAAGCCAGTTTAGGGTCACTCTGTCTATGACACCCTACCCTTAAGGATAAATTGCCCTAACAGCAGCCTTTCAAGATGGTATGTGATATGGAAATGCCACAAGTCCCTTTCCTCTTTGGGGGTAGATTGCACCCTACACTTACATAGAAAGTTTTAAAAAGATGTTATCGGCATCATCTTCAGCTTAATCCTCACCCTCATCAGTGTGTACGTCATCATCACAGACTATCAATTCATCGCCGCTTGAATCCGCCATTAGAGAACAGTCAGTGCTTGGATGTCTTGGATGGTGAAGGCCTTCCTCGTGGAAGATGTAGTTCATTTTTATAAACATCATTTTCTCCACATTTTTGGGAAGTAACCTTCTACGGCGATCACTGACTAAGTTCCCTGCTGTGCTGAACACTCGTTCAGAGTACACACTGGAGGGTGGGCAGCTTAGGTATTGCAAAGCAAGTTTGTACATGGTTTTCCAAATGGCCTGCTTTTCTTCCCAGTAAGGAAAGGGACTGTCTGACATTTCCATATCAACTACCTCTTGAAAGTAATCCTCCACCATCCTTTGCATGTTTATACTCATATTGGATGGAGTTATGGGCAAAGTGACACATTTTTTTGAAAAATCCTTCAAACCAGCCCAGATGTTAAATTGTTCTGGTCTGCCCCCTGTGTCTTCCCTGCTTCTTTTTTGAAAATTTAATTTTTTACGAGCAACAGCTTGAGAAAGTGAAGGAGGACACGTCGTCAAGCCGAGGCCCAGTTCAGCGGCCAACTTGCTGAGCAATAGCTCCTTGCAAAAGTTCACATCTCACTCATTTACAAGGTTTTAAACCTTGGATCAAGCACAGTGGCCAAAACGTACTGATCCGAGTTCAAGATCTTAATAACTCGAGGATCATTGTGAAGCGAATTAAGTACTTGATCGACAAGGCCAACATACTTTGCTGAATTGCTTGCTTTCAGCTCCTCCTTCATTTTCTCAAGCTGCTTTTCCAATAGTCTAATTAAAGGAATGACTTGGCTCAAACTAGCAGAGTCTGCACTGACCTCACATGTCACAACTTCAAATGGTTTCAGCACCTTGCACAGCACTGAAAGGATTCCCCACTGTGCAAGAGTGAAATACATCCCCCCTCCTTTCCCAATGTCATGACTTGTGCAATATGCTTGGATGGCTTTGCGCTGTTCCTCCATCCTCTGAAGCATGTACAGGGTGGAATTCCACCGAGTTACCACCTCTTGCTTAAGTTGGTGGCAGGGCAAGTTAAACTGCTCTTGGAGCTGCTGTAATCTCCTACATGCTGTGGCTGAATGCCTGAAATGGCCTGAAATTTTACGGGCCACCGAAAGCATCTCCTGCACCTCACGGTTATTTCGTAGGAAGCTCTGCACCACCAAGTTAATGGTGTGAGCAAAACAGGGAATATGTTGGAAATCACCCAGCTGTAATGCTCGCACTATATTGTTGGCGTTATCTGAAATGACATACCCTGGGGAGAGTCCGAGTGGTATAAGCCATGCATCAATCACATCTCTCAGTTTGCATAACAAATTGTCAGCCGTATGCCTGTTAGTGAAGCCGGTGATGCAAAGAGTGGCCTGCCTGTGACAAATGTTACGTAGTGGTGTACATGCTGCTGCTGTTCCTGCTGGTGAAGGTGAATGACCAACCCAGTGGGCTGTCACAGTCATATAGTCTTTGGTTTGGCCACTTCCACTTGTCCACATATCTGTGGTTAAGTGAACAGTGGGCAGAATGGCATTTTTCAGCGCAATCTCTACATTTTTACACACTTTTTGGTATAGTTGTGGAATAGCTTTACGGGAGAAATGGTGTCGCGATGGAATTCTGTAACGCGGACACAAAACCTCAATTAACTGTGAAAAACCAGCTGCATTTATTGTGGAGATTGGACGCAGATCTAACACTAACATTGCAGCCATGGCGTCTGTGATTCGCTTGGCGACTGGGTGACTGCTGTCATATTTGCTTCCCCTCGCAAATGATTGTTTCACAGTTAATTGCTGAAATGTAGGACTGCTCATTTTATTAACCTGCCTCTGGGATGACGATTCATTCCCAGCAGCAGCAACAGCAGCAGCAGGACTAATGCTTTCTTCAGAGGAATCAATAATAGTGCCGGAGTCATCCAGCCTTAAGTGGGATGCCGGGCTAACTCCGAGCGCTACTGAGGATATTGATGAGGATGGTATGGTGGGTGTTTTTTGTAGCCGTCGGTATGTCGGTGAGCGGAGGGTCTTAGCTGATGAGGGAGTGCTTGTATTCTTTTGGGAAGAACTTTCAGCTTTTCCCAACACTTTGCCATGAACTCTCGTTAAATGGCGTAACATAGACAAGGTTCCAAGATGGTTAAGGTCCCTCCCTCGACTGACTGTGGCTTCACATACACTACAAATGGCTATACAATTGTTGTCTGGATTTGGGTAGAAATAATTCCACACATAAGAAGTGGATTTTTTTGTTTTATGCCCAGGCATGACAATGGCCTTTTTCTTGTCACGTGCCAGAACTGCTGCCACTGGTGCAGGACTTACACAAACAACCTCATCCTCATCAACATCCTCATTAGCGCCCTCGTCGCCTACACAAATCTCCCCCTCATCCTCTTCTAATTCCAAAGTGGCATCCTCAATTTGGGTATCACCGGCTACACTCGGGCTATTAAGGCACACATCAGCAAAATGCTCACGATTAGACATCCCACTGTTGGATGGACTCTCCACAGGGATTGTTGTCATTTGTGAATCAGAGCAAATATTCTCCTGTAATGCCTCACTGTTATCTTGCAGCTCGGCTTTGACGCGTAACAGTAGTTGTGCACCAATTGTAGGCTGGGTAACTTTTTGGGATCTGCCACTAATAGCCAAAGGGGAAGGCCTCATTCCCTCTTTGCCACTGCGTGTGTAGAATGGCATGCTTGCAATTTTTTTTTTATCGTCACTTAACTTTTGCTCAGTTACACTTCTTTTTCCCTTCAATACAGTAAAAAAATTTTTGGTTTTTGTTTTTTGCACTAATTTGAAAACACTCTGTTGTTTGACATCGCCTTGGCCAGATGACGTACTGGGAACACTAACATCAGGACTGGTGACAGAACCTGGTTGCTCATTCAGATCATATGTGGACTGCTTTGAATCCATTCTGAGCACAAACCACTGGGGAGTGCTAAAAATTATTTAGTAGATACTGCTGACAGTTATGACTTTTGACAGCCAGAAATATTAATGCACAATTAGGGAGGACACCCCAAAAGCACTGAGGAGTGCTAAAAATTATTTAGTAGATACTGCTGACAGATATGACTTTTGACAGCCAGAAATATTAATGCACAATTAGGGAGGACACCCCAAAAGCACTGAGGAGTGCTAAAAATTATTTAGTAGATACTGCTGACAGATATGACTTTTGACAGCCAGAAATATTAATGCACAAATAGGGAGGACAGCCCAAAAGCACTGAGGAGTGCTAAAAATTATTTAGTAGATACTGCTGAAAGATATGACTTTTGACAGCCAGAAATATTAATGCACAATTAGGGAGGACACCCCAAAAGCACTGAGGAGTGCTAAAAATTATTTAGTAGATACTGCTGACAGATATGACTTTTGACAGCCAGAAATATTAATGCACAATTAGGGAGGACACCCCAAAAGCACTGAGGAGTGCTAAAAATTATTTAGTAGATACTGCTGACAGATATGACTTTTGACAGCCAGAAATATTAATGCACAATTAGGGAGGACACCCCAAAAGCACTGAGGAGTGCTAAAAAATATTTAGTAGATACTGCTGACAGATATGACTTTTGACAGCCAGAAATATTAATGCACAATTAGGGAGGACACCCCAAAAGCACTGAGGAGTGCTAAAAATTATTTATTAGATACTGCTGACAGATATGACTTTTGACAGCCAGAAATATTAATGCACAAATAGGGAGGACACCCCAAAAGCACTGAGGAGTGCTAAAAATTATTTAGTAGATACTGCTGACAGATATGACTTTTGACAGCCAGAAATATTAATGCACAATTAGGGAGGACACCCCAAAAGCACTGAGGAGTGCTAAAAATTATTTAGTAGATACTGCTGACAGATATGACTTTTGACAGCCAGAAATATTAATGCACAATTATGGGGGACACCCCAAAAGCGCTGGGGAGTGCCAAATATGAAGAAAAAATAATAAACCTCTATCCTCCTCTCTGCACTAGCGATTTTGGTTAGAGCAATTGCAAGAACAATATTGTATTCTCTGTCCCTGCTCTAATTAGCCTATGACTACACCCTGCTCTCTCCCTCTGTCAAATGGCGATGGATTGCTGTGGAGGCGTGTATTTATAAAGTTGAAGTATCGCGAGAACCGAGCCCCGAGATCCGACAACGTCACAATGACGTTCGGCCTCGATTTGGATTCGGAACGGGCGGGAGAGTACCGAACTGCTCAGCTCGGTACTCGGATACCCAAAGTTCGGGTGGGTTCGGTTCTCGGAGAACCGGACCCGCCCATCTCTAGTTTTAACCGCCTTGTGACCTTCAAACCAGGTCATCTAAACAAGAAAGCAGATGCACTTTCCAGGGCCTTCAACTCTGGCCTGAACTCTGATCTACCTCTCAGTCGTCCCATCTTGGACCCTAAATGTCTGTTAGGACTCACTACGACCGATTCTCCTCTTCCTGGGAAAACATTTGTTCCTGCCTCTCTTCAGAAAAGACTACTCTGCTGGTTTCATGCCTCCAGATTCTCCGGACACGCGGATTTCTCAAGACCTATGAGCTGGTATCCCGCTCCTATTGGTGGCCCACTCTTCAACCAGACATCAAGGATTTTGTAGCCGCTTGTAACGTATGTCCAAACATAAAAGTCCTTGTGCGAGTCCTATGGGTCCATTACAACCCTTGTCCATACCCACCAAACCCTGGACTCATATCAGTATGGACTTCGTTACCGATATTCCACACAGTAAAGGATGTAATACTATCTGGGTCATTGTGGACCGCTTCTCTAAAATGGCTCACTTTGTTCCTCTCACAGGTCTGCCTTCCTCATCGGTCCTCGCCCAACACTTCATAAAAGAAATATTTTGATTGCACGGTTGTCCCATGGAAATTGTGTCTGACAGAGGGGTTCAATTCACCTCTAAGTTTTGACGTGCCCTCTGTAAAATCCTCGGTATTCAACTCAACTTTTTCTCGGCCTATCACCCACAATCCAATGGCCAAACAGAAAGGGTGAATCGGGATCTGGAGACGTTTATTAGGTTATTTTCTTCCGCCTCCCAGGATAATTGGGTTGACCTTCTGCCATGGGCCGAGTTTGCACATAACAATCTCTTTCATGAGTCTACTGCTACCACCCCATTCTTTACTGTTACTGGGCTTCACCCACTGCTTCCCAAATTTTCTTCCCTCCCACCCATGTTCTGGCTGTTGAGGATACCATTTGTGATTTTTCTTCCATATGGACCAAAGTGGTTGCACATCTCAAAGGAACTTCCTCTCGTTATAAGACCTTAATGGACAGGAGGTGCCCAGCTGTTCCAGCACTCAAGGTGGGAGACAAGGTCTGGCTATCAAATTGAAATATTCGCCTCAAGGTTCCTTCCATGAAGTTTGCTCCTCGCTTCATTGGACCCTATAAAATACTACGGGTCATCAATCCAGTCTCCTATAAACTTCAGCTGCCCGCTTCTCTTCATATTTCCAACTCCTTCCATATTTATCTTCTCAAATCCCTCATTATCAACAGGTTCTCCGTTCCAGTACCCACCTCCATGGTACCCAAATACTCTCATCATTAGGAGTTTGAGATCACACAGATCATGGATTCCAAGATCTCCAGAGGAACCGTCAAGTATCTGGTAGACTGGAAGGGCTTTGGACCCAAAGAATGCTCTTGGGTCCACGCTTCTGACATCCATGCTCCAGCTTTGCTCTGAAGATTCCATGCTCAGTTTCCACTGAAGACTTTGTCTAAGCGTCCAGTGGCCACTTTTAAAGGGGGCATACTTTAATGCTTCAGTCCTGCAAACAGGTACCTGTCTCATTACCTGCATCTCATTGATCTGGAAACTGCCATGTTTCAGTGTTAGACACTATTCATTCATTCATTCATTCATTCATTCAGCTATTACCAGATCTGCGCAGGTGCAAGTCTATTGCACTTCAGGGCCTCCTCCCTCTTTTCATTGGCTAAGCATTATTGGAGCACTATTTAGACCTCCTGGATTCACCTGTCTGATGCCTGTTCTTAAAGCTCACTTCCTGCAGCCTGTGGTTGTGGTTCCTGATCTCCTTGTGGTTTGCGTGATAGCTCCGGTTCTCTCATCGCTACCACTCAGAGCCGCTACTACACCTGTGACTCATCAGCTGTTATTCCAAGTTACCTCCGCTATTCCAGCCTGATGTCTAGACAAAGATAGACATAGGTCCTGTGCACTCACCATGTACAGACTGGGGTGCAAGAGGGGGTTGCCCACATTGTATAGACAAGAAAACAGGGATACTCTGCACTCTCCAAACACATTAATTAATGCTATATCAAGTACTGTTCTATATTAAAAACAGGGAATGTTAGTTCCACATATTGCAATATATGTTTAAGCTGACCAACTCACGCCAAAGTCTTCCCATTCTGGTCAGTCCTAACATGATCAAATGCTATGCTATTTTATCTGGGCTTAAGGCTTACCTGCACACAGCTTTTAAAGGCAAGTCTTTCCCTAGCACTAGCAGCCATGGGAGACCTGGGACTCACCTGACACAAGTTGAAATTAATTAATGTAAAGAATGGGGTGCAAGAGTCATGGGACTTACATTGTATAAACAAAAACAGACATAGGTCCTCTGCACTCACCATGTACAGACTGGGGTGCAAGAGGGGGTTGCCCACATTGTATAGACAAGAAAACAGGGATACTCTGCACTCTCCAAACACATTAATTAATGCTATATCAAGTACTGTTCTATATTAAAAACAGGGAATGTTAGTTCCACATATTGCAATATATGTTTAAGCTGACCAACTCACGCCAAAGTCTTCCCATTCTGGTCAGTCCTAACATGATCAAATGCTATGCTATTTTATCTGGGCTTAAGGCTTACCTGCACACAGCTTTTAAAGGCAAGTCTTTCCCTAGCACTAGCAGCCATGGTAGACCTGGGACTCACCTGACACAAGTTGGAATTAATTAATGTAAAGAATGGGGTGCAAGAGTCATGGGACTTACATTGTATAAACAAAAACAGACATAGGTCCTCTGCACTCACCATGTACAGACTGGGGTGCAAGAGGGGGTTGCCCACATTGTATAGACAAGAAAACAGGGATACTCTGCACTCTCCAAACACATTAATTAATGCTATATCAAGTACTGTTCTATATAGCATAGCATTTGATCATGTTAGGACTGACCAGAATGGGAAGACTTTGGCGCCAGTTGGTCAGCTTAAACATATATTGCAATATGTGGAACTAACATTCCCTGTTTTTAATATAGAACAGTACTTGATATAGCATTAATTAATGTGTTTGGAGAGTGCAGAGTATCCCTGTTTTCTTGTCTAGACAAAGATGTCTAGGCAGCAGCCTAAACATTGGGACATAAGTTAAGCATATTTTTATATTTCCACAGCTATTATGAGCAATAATATATATTTCTGCAGATTGAATGTAATGATTACTAATTATTACTATGCCATTTCACAGGAAGAGAAATCATTATGTAGGTATATTGTCAACAACTGTATACTGTATTCCATAACATATTTATCAAGCACTACTATAAGTGACATATGGAAGGAAAACCATTGTGGCACTAGGACAAATAAAGATCATCAGTGATATATTCATATTAAGAGCTCTCCACATGTAGCTTGTGAGTTCATTAACCAAATACTGAACATAGTTACATCTTTTTATTTAAATCAATTTTTATTTGAATTTCACAGATTTATCAAGGTATGAGGGTACAGAAAAAGAATTTGGCAGTGGAATGGTGTGGTATACTTAACATAAAACGGATTCTTAGATAAACAATTAAAACAGTGTTATATATGAAGTAAGACACAAATTTAGAAAGGGATAAAATGTATTAGAACCATTCTAGAAACTTGGTTGAGAGGGGTTGGAGAAAGCAAAAGAAGGAAAAACATAGGGATGTCATTATAGGGAGAGGGGAGGAAAGAAGAAAGGGAATCTGGGCTCTCTGTCGGCTTTAGAACAAAATAGTTGTAGGTGGAAAGTCTTTTATGTGTGTGAGGTTGAGCTAGGTTCATAATATTGTGAGGTGTTCAGAATAGACAGAAAATTAGTGGAAATTAATGTTATTGAGGTTAATAATAGTGTAGGAGTGAAAAAAAAAAAATAAATATGGATTTTAGCACTTTTTATGCTTTTTTTAAAAAAAAATCAGAACCCAAAACCCAAAATCAGAACCAAAACCTTTCGTGGGGTGTTTTGGCAAAACAAATCAGAACCCAAAACCTCAAGCTAATCAGAACCCAAAACCCAAAACACCAAAAGTGGCCGGTGCACACCCTTACTAAAGACCATACCTCCTTGCGGGAGTACCTAGTGAAAACCACCTGCCTGTTAAACTCCGCGCCGGTGGGTGGGCCTAGTCATGTTCAGCAGAGCCTAGGGATCAATTTCCAGTAAGCCAACCGTGACAGATACCTAGAATCTGATTGGTTTTTAAAAGCTGCCGGAAAACTCTCAGCTTGATACATTTACCCCATGGAGTGATAATCTGCGGCAGGTATGGAGACCACTGTGGTGGCAGGATGCTCAGGGAGCGTGGGCAGTTGAGTACTCTGGACCCGGGGAGCGAGTCGGAAATGTGACACTGCATAGCTTTTCCTACTCTGCCCTTCAGTGAAAAGGTCAAGTCAATGAGAAAAATGTATTTCACCTGTTTGTAGCCTTTATAAGTCCCTCGGTTCTATCAAACTTTTGCAGACGCAAAGTTTTACTTTGGATCTCTTTGCTTTTGCCTTGAAGAAGACTTTTGTTTTCTATCTTCTACAATACAACAGTCCCTTGACTTTGGCTTCTTCCATCACTATTTTACCTTCTACATCCTTTGACTTTAGCTTGTACCTAACTACCACTCCTGTCAGGACTAAGTGGTTTGGCCAAACATGGTATGTCTCTGTCAGGATCTGTCTGCAGCCTTCTGCATTGCATGCTGCTTTGCTTTGGCAGCTCATGCCTTATGGACCTTGGACTTGTTTTATTATGTTTATCTGGCCTTTCCTTTGTTATTACTAGGGGTTAAGCTGTGTCACTAATTATCTCCTGCACATGGGTGTTCCCTACTTATACCTGCCTCTCTCCTTCTCCTGTGCTGGTCATTGATGTTTTGTTGCCTTCCCCTTTGGTTTGTTTCCCGGTTCTCCTGTGATCTCGGACTTACACATCACTACTCTGGATCTCTCTTCATCTAACCACTCCACTTGCATCCGCAATATTCCTTGCAACCAGTATCCAGTCATCTCATTCCTGTGCAGTTTCAGCATTATTTGTTTCATACTATTTATCTGTATTATTCAATAAACACTTACATTCTTTATCACATCCTGGGCTCCATAACTGTGACTTATTTTGAAGTGTGACAGTCTCTGATAGCTACCCCAACCAAGTGGTTCTTTTCTAGGAGATGCCAGCACCGTGACAATAACTGAATTTCCAGTTTTGGGTTATTCTTTAATAAAAAAGTTAGCTTAAGCAGCACATATTAGCAGTCAATTTTGGACAAACCATTGTCAATTAAAACACCCATTCATAATTAAACCTGCCCCATATATATTAAATAGGATGCATACCCTTACCAACAACCCTTGTTAACCAAACCAAAGCTGCTATTGCACTGTGTGCTACATTGCAGGCCATCCATAGTTCTACAGTAGAGCTCTATGGAAAAAAATCTTTGCGGAATAATGGAGACCTAGTTCACCAGTACCAAGAGCAGCAGTATAAGCTGTTTCTCAGCCTTAGGTAACAAAGGGGTCCCCTCTTTGTGTAAGGGAAAGTTTTAATGACTTCTTTTTTTTTTCAAATCTTTTTATTGAATATTTTTCTCAAATACAGTTACAGCAAATCAAGAAATCAAAAATGACATTTCCGTTACATTCTCTAATGTTTTCGAAAACAAATAAGATCTTCATGACATTTTGGTATTACATAACAGCATCAAATAGTAATATTATCTTAAGAATTGTAATATAACAGAATTATGAAAACATTTTAGATAATATTGAATATTTGCGTCTACGGATGTAACTGAACAATTCAAGACACTGTTAGAAAATAAAAACAATTGAAATTAAATAAAATAAAATAAAGTAAACTAAAATAAAATAAAGTGGGGGGGGGAAAGAGGGGGGATAGTTGTTCTTTTAGTTAGTTAGAAGGAAAAGGGAATCGGTCAGACCTTTCTTCAGTTAAAGAAGAAATTTTTTTACGACTTCAGGATTTTTAGGAAACTTTAGTTATCATTCTAAGTATTTAGACATTCTCTTCCTAACTTAATTGCCTCAGTAGATACCAGGTAGTGTATTCAAACAGTTTAAATATGTTCTGCTGGACCGGTGGTTCCAGTGATTCGATATATAAGCCCCATTTTTTCTGAAACCTCAGGCCTCCTTTTTCTATATCTGGGAGAGTGGCTCTCCTGTCTAAGTATATTATATCCAGAATCTCCATCTTGAGCATTCCCAGAGTCTGGGAAATCGGAGATACCCAATGTCTTAGGATCAACTTTTTAGCTACTTTTACAATTACCGTCAGGGCTGCCAAAGAATCAGCGGATGATATGAGATCTTTCCAAATAGTGAAATCGGCTAACAAAAGAGGTTCAGCAGCCATCGTGACCTGTGACTTAAAAACGTGATTAATATAGTTTACCAGCTTATACCAAAATCTCCTGACCTTCCTGCAGCTCCAAAAGTTATGCAGCCAGTCTGCCCTTTGAGATTTGCATTTCAGGCAAAAACCAGATTCCCCCTCAACCATAAAGCGGCGTCTTGTTTGTGGGATATATGCTCTGTGAAATACTTTTAAATGTACTTCTTGGAGGCTAGTAGTGGACAGAGCTTTCCAAATACGTTCAAAGTGACAAGTTAAAGTAACCAGATCACTTATGCTGGGAATATCCCTTTGCCAAGCATCCACCGTTCTTCTCCAGGGGGTTGTGAGCTACGTAGATATTAGATCTGCATAAACGTATCTAATTTTGAACTTAACGTTTTTTTGGAAGGTAAGCAGACTTTCCAATCCATCTGCGCTCCCTGTAGGCTTTGACTGAGCTATTATTTAATGCCTAAGCTGCAGATACATAAAAAATGGAGAATTTGGAATTCTTAACTTTTCCCTTAATTGACTGAATGAATAGATATTGCCACCTGGATCAAATATGTATTTTATCGCCATTATCCCACCATCACGCCATGTCAGAAAGTTAATGTTTTCCAAGCTAGGTTGGAAAGCTGCGTTGCCCCAGGTTGGGAGGAATTTTGTAGTCCTAAAATCTCTATTATATTTTTTATTGATATGGATCCATGCCTTATATGTATCTTTGAATAGGATACTCTCAGCAAATTGTGCGTCGGTATCTCCGCTTTAGGCAGGTGTAATAATGCAGCCGGGGAATGTGGGTGAAATATAGCATTTTCCAGGTTTTTATCAGTGTAACAGCTACGCTGAAAAAGCCAATCAACTATATATCGAAATAAGGCTGCACGGGTAAATGAATTTATATCTGGTAGGTTAATTCCTCCCTGTACTTTTCCTAGAATCAGCTTACTTCTTGCTATACGCGGTTTCTTTGAGTGCCAGATGAACTTGGAAAATAACTTTGTACATGTATGCGTGTCTGACTTATTTAAACCTAATGGAAGCATTTGTATTGGGTATGATAATTTTGGGAAGACCACACTTTTAATAACTGCGTTACGTCCCAACAGGGAAAGTGGGAGATTGTGCCACTTTGTTAAAAGCGCTATAATTTTTTTGATTATCGGCGGATAGTTAATCTCATATAATTTATGAAGCCTAGTGGGGATATAAATTCCTAAGTATTTAATTTTAGTGTGATTCAGCTTGAACCGAGAGGCTAGAACCGAATTATTTATTATTGATTGTACACCCGATATTGGAAGTATTTCGGACTTATAAAAATGTATTTTATATCCTGTGAAGGAACTAAATTCCTGGATTACGCTCAAGATGGCTGGGACTGATTTTTCTGGATTGGACACCATTAGCAGCATATCGTCTGCAAAAAGAGCTAACTTAGCTTCCTGGTTGCCTAATTTTATACCCGTGTACTCCTTATTTTTCCTTAAAGCAATTGCAAGGGGTTCCAGCGCCAGAGCAAATAGTAATGGGGATAATGGGCATCCCTGTCTGGTTCCTCTTTCCACCTTAAATGAGGCAGAGAGAAAGCCATTAGCTACCACTTGTGTGGAAGGGTTACAATATAAAGACTTTAAAGTGTTAATGTATTGAGCAGGGAATCTAAATTTGTGAAGGGTTTGGAACAGGTGGTCCCATGTCACAAGGTCAAATGCCTTTTCGGCATCCAGAGAGAGAAGTAAGGCTGGGTCTTCTCTCTCCGAACCTTCCAAGGCATGAAGACTCAATAGAATTTTCCTGACATTAGTTACTGAGTGCCGTCCCAAAATAAAACCTGTTTGGTCATTGTGAATTAGACTTGGTAGTAGGATTTTGAGCCGCTCAGTTAGTATTTTCGTAAATAATTTGTAATCTACGTCTAACAATGATATGGGTCTATATGATTCTGGTGACTTTGGATCGCGTCCCGGCTTGGGGAGCACTTTGACGATGGTGCTATTAAAGTACATTGGGATTTTGTGCTCTGAGAGTATTAAGTTAAAACAATCTGTCAATAAAATCACAATCCTATCTTGAAGAATTTTATAGAATTCTCCGCTCAACCCATCTGGGCCTGGAGATTTAAAAGATTTTAGCTGTTTAATTGCACCTAATACTTCTTCAGAAGAAATAGGCTGAACTAGAGCTTTTGATTGTGCCTCAGTCATTTGAGGTAAAGAAATTTTTCCCCAAAACTCTTCTTTCGCCTTGGTATCAGTAGAATCTTGTGTATAAAGTTTAGAGTAAAAGGAACTCAAGATTTGTATAATTTTAATGACTTTTAAATGGTATATGTGCTGTCACAATCAGATCCACCTGGACATGTGGTTGCGAAAAGGTTCATGAAAACAAAGCCACCTGGTCTGTCTAAAATGACTAAAAGACCCCCATATTATGTCTCACATTCACTATTAAATGCAAAGACTTGCTAACACTAAGATCAGGAGCTGATACACTTAAGAGGCCTGCAGTTACTCTGCAATTGATCCCAAAATTAATTCACAACCTAATTTAATAAGTTACTGTAAGCAAAACAATTCCCTGCATAAATGTACCATTATAAAAACAAGCTTATCTGACACATTAAGTCTTTAAGAACACAAAGACAGAACATTATCAAATATTATTTAAAATGACAAAAAGAGACCATGTTTATTGAATAAAAATGGTAATAAATTGACCTACAGAAATATAAATGAAAGTTTCTTTAAAATAAAACAGAAACAAAACAAAGAAGTAGAAAATTACTATCACATATGTTTTCAAGTAATCTGCCACCTAGGTGAAGGCTAGAAGTTGGACAACTCCTCAGTAGCAGACTGACCCTCAAAAACTGTCAATTTATAAAAATCATTTAATTACCTTTAACTATTCTTCCTTGTCCAAACTCCCCCTACTCTGTGACATCTTGGCAAGATGTGTGCTTGTATGCTAATCTGTTTCACAACCATTTTATTACTATATTGTCTAAAAACAAGTTCTAACTAGGGCTTCTACAATATATGATTTTGGGGGCGTGAATTGACCGGGCATGGAGTAGGACGCGTGGCGTTTACTCTGCTAAAGAAATCCACTTGAATATGCTTTTCCCCTCCACTTACCTTCGCTGACTTGACATCCACCCGGTAACTGGACTATCAGGGTTTCCCTGGGGTATTTGAGGCTTGGTTGCTGCTGTTCCAGTCAGAGGCAAGCGGTGGATACTCTGTGGCTGTGAGGAGTGGAGCTGGAGCGGAACCCCCTGTGCACTAGCATTGTTTGTCTTGCGGCGTGAGCTGGCCGCTTGACAGTGGATCCCTGCCCCCCCATCTGGAGATCAAAGGGCGCTGGACCGTGCTGCTGGGGCGCCACCATTGAGATTCCCTGGTGATTGCGAGGCGGCAATTTTGGAGAGAGATGAAGGCGGATCCTACATTGCGGCGGGTGAGTGAGCCCTTACCACCCCTCCTAATCTTTCTCTGGCGCTCCAGAGCACCCTAATATTCTGGGCTCTGTGTAACTACGGTGCAACTGTTTGAGGCAATCTATAGCTACCCATTCACAGACATATAATTGGAAGCTGGAGCTGATAACTGCCTGACTATATTGCAACTGCTCCCCTTCTCCCCTCCTCCCTCTTTCATTCTGGTGCTGGACACAAAGGGGATTGCTGGCTGATTGGACCCAGATGGATGCTGAATTTGTGGTGCCAGTAACTTTCCTCCCTCACTGCAGAGACGTGCTGTCACAATAATACCACATCTGTGGGGTGCTTATACTGGCTTGCCGGGTTTTTACATTTGGCTTCAGGACCTCCCAGAGGGGCAAGAAAGAGGGACTGTTAATTATCCCTTCTACAAGGAAACATCTATAGAGTGGAGTGGTGATCTAACTATTACTCCTTACCATCACAAGTACAGAGGAGTGATACTGCCATCTAGTGGAACATTATAAATACTACCCTGTCTCACTGACATATTCACTAATACTCATCACACACAACTTTGAGTGACTAATCCTCACACCTGTGAACTGCCCTGTACTATACTTACCTGCACATATAAAAGACCAGACCAGTATCGGTCCTGGGGTGTGTGTGCAGGGTTGCTCCCCATGAAGCACTATCATCTCCATATTAAACATGGGCAAGACTACAGCTGCAAAATTGGAGAAATACGCCCGAGCGTCTTCAGCGGCTCAATCCATAGAGGCATCTGGCACCGCGCAGCCAGCTGCTCCCACAACTGCCTGCTGAGGACCCTAACTCTATCCAGCAAGTCCTTCTCACTATAACTGCCTCTGAGAAGCGAGTGACGGTTCGTATAGGTGAAGTGCAATCAGATCTCTCCCTTATTAGACAAGATTTGCAAAAAATGAGGGAGAGTATTGGGGAGGCGGAGCACTGTTTTTTCTCACTAGAAAATGTTACAGCTCAGATGAGGGGAGAAATTACAGACTCCGTAGGAATAATATCCGATTTGTGGGTCTTCCTAGATGAGCAGAAGGATCTGCCCCTGAAACAATTCTTGAAATTTGGTTTGTTTGTGAGTTTCGCAAGGAGACCTTCATGTCACAGTTTGCAGTGGAACGTGCTCACCGCCTTCTGCTTGAACCTCCCCAGCTGGGAGCTCGGCTCGCACGTTCATAGCTAAGATGCTTCACTATAGAGACAGAGACACCATACAACTACCCTTCGCAATGCTGTTTCCAGCGAGACTCCGAGTGGCGGCGGATGGACGATCCCAGTTCTCCACACATATGGAGGCCGTGGACTATATTTCTGGATGTGGTAATAACTGACGAGGAGAGATGAGGATTGGGTGGCTTCAGTTTCTCTAATGGAATGTATGGGGGACTTAATGACCATATTAAAAGGTCCCTGGACCTTACACAATTAAAAAAAATACAATCCAGGCATGTCTGTTGGGAGGACGGGTTATGGCCTTGAAATTTTTTTGGGTGGGATGGGCATACCATTCGGTGCACTCCTTGCACTCAAGGGGGGTGTCAGTATTAATTAAAAACTATTTAAGATTTGCGATAGAAGAGGTACAGTTGGATCTCCTTGGTCGATATGTTTTCCTCTGGGCTCTGCTAGATAATTACCCTGTCATACTCCTTGCCGTGTACGGCCCTTCACCTTTCAATTCTGAAGTACTAAGGAAGACCTCTAAATTTATTGCACTTCCCCACATGTCCCGGTAATCTGCCTTGGAGACTTTAATGCTGATATGGATGAGGGTCTTGACAGGTGGGGGGAGACCTTCCCAGTAGTGAGTGCTGGTCCTTCCTCATTTGCAAAATTAGGATGGACCAGAAGGATATGGGATTGATTGATATTTGGAGATCCCAATATCCCTCTCAAAGGTCATTCTGCTGTTATTCATTATCCCATCATGTTTTTCTCGTATAGTTCTGGCCCTGATATCCAATAGTTTGGCTCTACTGGTTATAGAGATTGGGTACCTGTCTATGAGTATATCTGATCACTCCCCGTTGCTGATGGTTGCTGTCCTTGTACTTGATGGCAGAATTAGATTTTGGCACTCTGGTCAACCTGGTTGAGGGGCATAAGAGGTCCTCCAGGGCAGAGGAATCAAGATTAGATCAGGCCTGCAGGGACTTGGAGCAGATATATTTCTCCAAGCTCCCAGCGGATCGGCTGACTTGGCTACATGCACGGAAAAATAGGGCAGATTATTTATTAGACAAATCTGCATGTAGGCTCCTCTTTTCTAGACATTCTATGCATGCCCAGAGGGACAAGAGTGGAAGTCTCATGGTATATTTGGCCAGAAAGGAATTGCAGACCAAAACTGTATTTGCGGTTTCTGACTGGACGGGGACTACTCAGGTTCAGACTGATAAAACTGCCATAACATTCCGAGCCTTATATGAAGATTTGTATACCTCCATGGTGGACTACTCCAAGCCCCAATTGTATGATTATTTGTCTGTGCGTCTTCCCAGGTTCTCGTTGGAGGCTATGGAGGCCCCAATTGCTCTGGAAGAAATTGAGGCGGCCATAGCTTCTTCTCCATGTAATAAGGCCTCGGCTGTGGATGGACTGCCCATGGAGTTATACAAAAAATTTGGTACCTTTTTTATTCCTATGTTATTGGAAAAATACCAAAGCTGAACAACGATCCATTACTGCCCAAATCCTATCGGCCCATTTCCCTTCTGACAACGGGCGTAATTTTTTTTAGCTAAAATTCTTGCCATAGGGCTAAAAACGATTATTGCTCAGCTGATCCACACAGACCAGATGGGGTTCATAGCCTGGAAGTCTACGGCCATTGACTTTCGTCGCCTATATACCCACCTACAGATGCCTCGCGGCCACGTGAGTGGGGCAGTGATTGTATCCCTCGACGCAGCTATAGGGTTCGATTCTGTAGAATGGGAGTACTTGTGGGCAGTCATGTCTAAATTTGGTATTGGTCCTAAATTCCTAGCATGGGTGAAGCTACTATATTCGCCCCAATGGCCAAAGTGTGTGTGAATGGTCACGCCTCTTCCCATTTGCGCTAGGCAGGGGCACAAGGCAGGGGTGTCCCTTCTCTCCAGTCCTGTTTGCCATTGCTATAGAGCTTTGGCTTGTGTGATACAGGCACACTCTGAGATTTGTGGACTCAGGGCTGGAGATGGGGAAGGTAAAATCGCGCTATATGCCGACAACATTCACCTTTTTCTGCAAGACACCCCTGGCCACTCTGCTGTGTCTGGTAGACGAGTTTAGTGGCTTCTCCATCCTAAAGATAAACTGGTCCAAGTCTAGCATATTTCCTGTTTATGAAGGGAGGGGTCCCGGAAAGCGCTGCTGGGTCCCTCCCATTGCAGTGAACAAAAAAATTTAAGTACCTAGGAATATGGGTCACAAATTTGCCCACTGAATATATATCATTAAATATTGATCCAGTGATCAGTTATCTTCGGGCCAAGATATCTACCTGGACTAGACTGCCTCATCAGTCTCAGGTAAGATCAATTTAATCAAAATGGTCCTCCAACCGAAATTCCTGTATCCACTGCACCACTCCCCAGTTTATTTCCCTAGGAAGATTTTCTTTATAATCAACAGATACATATCCTCTCTGGCCTGGGGGGAAAAGCGAGCACAAATTACGTTGATCTCTCTCTGTCGTCCCCAAGCAACCAGAGGTTTGGCCCTCCCTGACCTCTTGGCCTACTACTTTGCTGCACAACTGGCTCATCTCCGGGAATGGATTGGGACTCCCCGACAGCTGAACTTACTTGTTTCCTTAGAGAATATGCAGGGTTTTATAGACCTCCCATTCAGGCCCTATTGTTGACAAAAGTCACCAGAGTGGTCCTGCCATTGCTTAAGCAGGCCATAATGATCTGGAACATTGTTTGGAGGGCGTTGCAACCTAATGGACTGGATGCGGAAACTCCATTATGGGCCAATAGCATGGTGGGCTGCAGGTATTAGCTCGTTGGGGCAACTATACTCTAGTGGCACCCTTAAATCTTTTGCACAATTACAAGTAGAATTTCAATTGTCAAATAACCTGTTCTATACATACTTAGAGTTACATCACACCCTGCAGGCACAATTTGGAAGCACCCAGATTATCTTTGGCCCGGACCCTCTCCGACTACACCTTAAATGAGTGGGCTCCACCATTTCAACATTATATGCCAATGTACTCCCCCTTGCTTACTGCCGATGACCTGTTTCGACTGCAACGGGGTTGGGAACTGGATCTGGGTACGGTGTCTGATGAAGAATGGAGCTGTATGCTCGATAGCTCCCGTGAGGCCACCTCTTGCACCAGGTACAGACAAATTCAGTTGTATATTTTAGACAGAGTGCACTATTCTCCCTGCAGGTTGCTCCAGATAGGTGCCAGATACGATTCTGTCCAAAATGTGGAGGTACCTGGATAGCCTTGGTCAACATAGCTGTAGGTGACGAATATAATTTAGTAACCTGTCACTTTATTTATATATTCATTTATGTGCAACATTTGGGTGGTAATGTTAAAGGTGTCATGTTGTGTTCTGAACATGTCTCTATAGTAACGTGGAATGCTATTTTCATCGGAACTGTGTCTTCTATTTCTCTTTACTGTAATGTTTTTTGGGTTTTTTTCTTTTTCTTTTCTTTGTATAGTGTACTGTGTTACTAAAATCTTAATAAAAATATTTTATTTAAAAAACAAATATGGTATGATTTTCCACACAAATGTATATGAAGCATAATTTTATTATATTTACTCCTTGGGAAGATAAATTATTTGTACAGTTTCCTTATGGGGCCTGTATATATCATTGACACATATTACCTGGCTATAAACCAAAGTAGATGCTAATTCATGGAGCTATTCCCTACCTAATAAATACAGGTCCTGATTCATTAAGGAAGGTGTTAGGAACTCCCAAGCCAGTACAATGAAACTAGAGGTCTGCCCTGAAGGCCCGGTGTTCGCTGGAGCCCCTAGTGGTGGGGACAGACTTGGCCGCGGGCCGACAGGGGGTCGGATAACGTATACTGACTTAAGGAGAACCCAGGAGTGGAGTGATTGGCAGACAGTAGCGGCCAGGAAAACCAAAGTCAGAGGTCACAAGCACAGGTTCGAAATCCAAGGACAAGCGAAAGGTCAGGTGCACTAGCGGAGGAGCAGAATCCGGTTTTCAGGCAAATGGTCGGGGTCAGAAGCGTAGGTTCAGTGGTCCAGGAACAAACAAAGGTCATACACGGGAGGTCAATCAAAAGGTAATAATAACCAAGCAGAGTGAGAACAAGCAGGCAGCAGAACTGAGGACAGGACACTATAACCGGCAATGAGGCTCAGTCCTCATTGCCTTAAATAGTCCAGGTAGCCAATCAGGGAAAAGCCCTAGAAGTGTCCAGACGCGTGACCTAACAGCCGATTACCAGGTGACCAATAGCGATGTAGTTCAGCTACAAAACATACCACCAAAAGACACTGCCTCCTGAACCTCCAGATAGCCATGATTGGCTACCGCCTAAGTGACCCTGCGTGTGTACGCCCGCCTATTGGCCAGCTGGCCGGGCGCCACACCAGGGAGCCAGTAGCGTCCCGGTTGTTGTCCAGGCAACCAGGACGTGGAAACCGGAAGTGATGTCCCGGTTGCCGTAGCAACCACAGGGACGTCATCAGAAGTCACAGGAGAGTCGCGGCGGTGCCCGTGGCCGCCGCAATCTCTAACAGTACTCCTCCCCCTTGAGGAGGGGTCAAGGAACCCCGACATCCAGGCTTAGTAGGAATTTTTTTTAAAAACTCCTTCATTAACCTCTCAGCATGGAGACGCCTCTGTGGTATCCACCATCTCTCTTCTAGGCCGTAACCCTTCCAGTGGACTAGGAATTGAACTTGGCCTTGAACCGTCCTAGAGTCAAGGATCCTTTTGATGATGTATTCCTGGTCTCCGTTCACAATCAAAGGCCGGGGCCTGTTAGAGGAAGGCTGAGAGCCGCAGCTTTCTTTAGAAGAGAACAATGGAATGTTGAGGGTATTTTTAAGAAAGGTGGTAGTCTCAGCCTGAACGCCACTGGATTTATCTTTTTCTTGATTGAAAATGGTCCAATGTATCGGGGCCCCAGCTTCCTGCAAGGTTGCCGCAACCTGATGTTGCATGTGGACAACAAAACCCGATCCCCCACTTTCAATGAACATGGCGCACAATGGCGGTCAGCGAAGACCTTGGATTTTTGGGAGGCTTGACCTAATGCAGAGTGCACCTTTTTCCAGACAGACCTCAACCTGGGACAAGGAATCGGCCTTAGTATTTTTGGAACCTGGACGGAACGTAATGATGAACCTAAATCTGGTGAAGAATAGGGCCCAGCGGGCCTGCCTGGGATTCAGAGTTTTAGCGGTCTGGATGTATTGGAGGTTTTTATGGTCTCTGAAGATGGTAATGGTATGTGCAGCTCCCTCTAACCAATGTCGCCATTACTCCAATGCTAACATAATGGCCAGTAATTCACGATTCCCGACATTGTAATTACATTCAGCAGGCAAGAATTTTCTAGAGAAAAAAGCACAAGGATGTAACTTTTTACTCCGTGGGTCTTGCTCTGAGAGGATGGCACCAGCACCGACATCCGAAGCGTCCACCTCCACAATGAACGGAAGTTCTGGGTCAGGGTGTCTCAGAACTGAAGCAGAAATGAAGGCAGCTTTGAGAGCTGAGAAACTTGCCAATGCTTCTGAAGACCACTTCGCTGGGTTAGCACCTTTTCGGGTGAGGGCAGTGATAGGCGCCACTAACGAGGAGAATGAGCCAATGAACCTTCGGTAATAATTGGCGAACCCAAGGAATCTTTGGATCGCCTTCAGGTTAGTAGGGAGGACCCAATTTTGGATTGCCTGAACTGTAGCAGGATTCATTGCGAATCCTGATGATGAGATGATGTACCCCAGGAACGCCACTGTGGACACCTCGAATTCGCATTTCTCCCGTTTTGCATATAGGTGATGTTCACGCAAATTTCAATAAAACCTGACGGACATGCTGACGATGCTGAGGTAAGGATTCGGAATAGATTAAAATGTCATCCAAATAAACAACGACTGTTTTTCTCAGGAATTCTCGTAAAACATCGTTGATCAGGTCTTGAAAGACTGCCGGAGCGTTGCATAACCCGAATGGCATTACAAAATATTCGTAATGTCCCGACTGAGTATTGAAGGCAGTCTTCCACTCATCCCCCTTCTTGATTCGGATAAGATTGTAAGCCCCTCGGAGGTCAATCTTCGAAAATATAGTGGCTGTTTTTAGTTGATCAAACAGAACAGAAATCAATGGTAACGAATACCTGTTCTTAATCGTGATATTATTCAGTCCACGGAAATCAATGCAAGGTCTAAGACTGCCATCTTTTTTTGAAATGAAAAAGCAACCTGCGCCCACGGGAGATTTTGAGGGGAGAATAAACCCTTTCTTCAGGTTTTCTTCTACGTATAGCTCCATGGCCTGAGTTTCAGGGAAGGATAAAGAGTACAACCGCCCTTTGGGCAGCTTGGAACCTGGTATTAAATCAATTGCGTAGTCATATTCTCGGTGTGGTGGAAGTGAATCAGCTTTCTTTTTGCAAAAAACATCACTGAACTCCTGGTAGGGTACCGGGTGCCGCGAACTGCAAAAGTTTGGGAACCACTGAGTTAAAGGATCTCTGAGTCCGTGGCAGGAAGGAAGGTAGACAGGGTGGCATGGGTCTTTGATAATGGTCTAGGGTAAGAGAAGGGAGACCCGTAAGGAGGATATGTCATGATGGATAGAGTTGATTTTCCCCTTGAAGTAAGAAGCAAAGTTGAGGATGTTCATTGTGGGCGGAGATTGCTGGCAGAAAAGGGAGTTGGTGTACAAGAGGCGATGGAGATTGTTGGACTCGCAGGAGGGCTATGAAGTAGGACTGTTTTGCAAAAGGGTGCGTAAGCGGAGGACAGAATGAATTTGAAATGGATAAATTCTGCATCACAGTGGGACTTGCTCCAGAGGCGCTCAGAAAATCAGGAACACCTCTAAAGATAGCAAGGGATCCTTAAGTATGTCAGTTTTTATTACATTATGGCATACTTGCCAACTCTCCCAGAATGTCCGGGAGACTCCCGCATTTTGCGAGTCTCACATACTCCCGGGAGAGTGTGGCAATATCCCGGATCTGCCCACTTCCTAGTGAAGTGGGCAGACTTAGCTCCCAAACGCCGCGATTCCTGGTGAATAACGGCGTTTGGCCCTGACCCCCGCTGTCAAATGACGTGTTTGCGTCATTACATCACGGGGGGGCGGCCCCAAAATGACGCACTTTTGGAGCCCTGTCCCCATCACGCCCACCTCTCCCGGAAACCAACTTTATCAAGTTGGTAAGTATGCATTATGGTGTGTGATAACGCTGCAAGAACTACCAATACTGTTATACATTCAATGCCCCTCCCCCCATACATTGCCCCACTCCAGTGGAATGACCTCCCACGCTCCATCCAACTGTCCCCTAGTTTGTGCACCTTCAAACGAGCACTTAAACCTCACCTGTTCCTCAACGTATACCACCCTTACTCCTTATCTCCTCACCCCGTCCTGCTACTCGCGCCTCTTTCCTGATTCTCAATTGTACCTCCTGTTTACCCTCCCTTTAAGATGTAAAAAAACAGCCAGTATTTATCTTATGTGCAAAATAATAAACTAATTTGCACCCCTTGCATTGTAACATGGATTAGTCCAGGAGAAAATGTACTCATGTTTTGCCTTACGTTCCTTAAAGAATCAGGCCCTACATGTTTAGGTGAGCCAACACTACATTATCCATGGAAACAACTGTAAAATGTTGGCAATTATCCTAACCATGGCTGCCTATCAAACCGTACTGCAAATTAACATTTCAACTTAGTCAGAATAAAACTCTTAATGTAAACAATATTTACACTTTATTTCATTGCTACGGGAGCACAAACCAAGATACATCAATTCAGGGTCGGTTCTAGACGTGAGTAATCGTCCCACTAGCCCCCTCACTTCCATTATGTTTCCGGGACTGCAGGAAAATCAGAGCGAATGGGCAGCATCATGATTGCTTCTCAGCAGCACGACGCAGCCATGAAGTTTGTGGCTATCAGTAGCCGGTCAGCCCGCACAATTACTGGGTATGACAGTGTCAAACCCAGCAGCACATTATTTGGTAAATGTCGCTGCTGGCCGAGTATGCGGGGTCTACCGCCTGAAAAGTCCAATCTGCCTGAACTACTTCCCACAAATATTCACCAAAAGAAAGAGCTCGTTATTCTGCCAGCCAATCACCGCTCTCTTTTTACAATCTGCAGTGATTGAATAGCGAAGTGAAAGTGAGAGCTGCATGGTTATTGGTCCTTTTCCAGTAAGTCCGCTATTGGTTTTGGCTGGAAGGTGGGCGGGACCACGTGTATCATGGACGTCTCCTTACTGCTTCCGGCTGACACTGTCCCCAGGTGCGCTGCTGCTCAGGTATGGTGTCTGTGTGCATGGGGTGTTATCAGCATTTGTGTTCTACAAGCGTCAGTGACTGACGTCTAGGATGCAGCATTGTATTATAGACCCCGTTGCGTGCACTGCAGTAAAGTGTGGCAATGCATGCGTACTTTTACCAACATCACCTACTTTCATGTAGTTTTGTGTATAAGTGGTCCTTTAACTGGGGGCAGGTAACTGGCAACTTTGATTTTTTTTTCAGCAGTGCTTAATTACAGGGAATATTTTATTTTGTTATAATTGATCATTTTCATTTTGGCTGTAAAGTCTAGGTAAATCTAGACATATTCATGAAGCTTAATATTGTAAATTCTTCATCAGTGTCATTTCATGTTTCGCTATTCCCATAGCAGAATGGCCATAATCACCTGTCACAGTCTTACCAGTTCCTTCATGTACCTTGTCTTCTCTCCTGCCCTGAAAGATTGCTGCAGAAAATTCATGATATGCTGGCACCTTGCTCTGTCATCTTCCATTTTGTCCTGTGATGGGATGTGTCACTGGAAAGATGGGCCACTGGTTTGGGGTTTTCTTGTCACATGCTTTGCCTTGTGCCAAATTGTATCCAGATGCAAGAGAAACGAGGCATCAGCTATGTCTTCATTGAAACCCAAGACATGGGACTCCCGGTGCTGAAGTACTTTCTTTAAACACATTTCAGATGCTTTAATTTGTAAAAGATTTCCCCATTACCAACCAAACCTGTGGTAACAGATCCTGTGGCTGTTTTACTAAACTTGACAGCAATGTGAAAATTTTGTAGTTGAACTCTCCAGTAACAATATTTAGAGTATACAATGAAAGGTTACCACTAGCCTTAAGATTCTTGTCAATGGATCTTCCCACATTCCAAGCCTGTGAAGATGTGTTTAGTGTCAGGGGGAATACATGATTTGTTATCAAGGCAGTCAACTTGGTTTGACACTACCCAGGCATAGGTTCTCACCAGGGACCCCCACAAAGAGGTATGGTATTTGCTGTTAGCAGGGCCGCCTTCAGAAAAAATCGGGCCCAGTACGGGCCCCCGGGCCCCCCCCCATGAGCAACACATACTTACCTGGGGCTTTTGATAAAGCCAATTAGCGAAACGCGCGTTAGGCGTTTCTGTGTTGTGCTGCTTTGTCAATCTGTTACAATATCTACACCTCAGTGCTTTTCAAATTCAGTACTGTTTTAAGTTAGGGGGCAACAACGCTATTACATATTCCTTACCAAGCTTTAGATTGTCTATGCACACAATATGCGGGTCACAAAAGCTGCATAATTGAATCCCTCACAGGGAACTCTGTGTTACACTATCAGTTCTTATTACATCAAGCAGAACCACCTATTGAGGCTATATTATAGGGAATCCCGTGCTAGACAGGCAATCTCTCCATACATATAGCAGTACTATTCACAGAGGCTGTATAATAGGGTCCTCTACAGGGAATCCAGTTGCCAATATAACAATTAGTTTCAACTCTACAAAGTATAGCATTCTATAGTGGGTTTTGCTGACTCTTCAAACCACGTTCATGGTATATTAATCACCCACTATTATAAAGGTGTTATTTAGGATTTTATAATCCCTCTAATATAGCCTCCATGTAACACATCACACTATACTCATTTGTGCTATATGAATAGCTTATTCAACTCCATTTAGAGTATACATTTACATTACAGTGTGCTAATATTGACACATATTCTTAATAAGGTTATAATTGTATTAACACTTAATTTTCCCCCTAGGCATTTTCTATTATGCCACTGATAGGTCTAGATAACAGTTATGTTGACTAAAATATTAAGGGTATTTTACCCATACTAGATATGTTAGACAGCCACACAGTTTAGCAGTTAATACTGCTTCTTAACAGTATTTTCTTTTTTGGTTACTATCAGTCACTTACATCTTTTAATATTTTCGCTAATTTTGTGTATTATCATGAATCCCGGATATTAAATGGGATACTTAGTATTTTTAATGTATATCAATAAAAGTTATGCTTCTTTTAATAAATAAATTTTTTTTTTCGTTTTGATTGCTCATATTACCAATATAACCCCCAGAGTGCCCCTCTATACATACTCTCTTCTGCTTCTTGTTCTAGTTTGAAATGTTACAATATGTGAGGGTGCACCAAAATTCAGAGGTTTATTTAATGGGTTATACCTATCTTTAATTCACAATATCTCTGTAAGGGTTCTCCCAGTGCGGTCTACAACCTTTTAGCAATCCAAGATGTCTTAAATAGAGCAGGGGCAATAAGGATGCGGGAAGCTAGCAGCCAGAGAGAGGATAACTAAGGCACACACTCCCAAAGAGCAAACGGCAGGCACCAGGAGATCAACAGCATTGGAGAAGCATTCGGCACCCCTGGAGACACATCGCCTCACCTGGTAAGCACACCGGAAGGTCCGACGCGTGATATTTAGCGGTTTAGCTTTTTTAGCTGTTGGGATAATATTTATCTGACGTACGGTATTCAAATGTTTTTTGCTACATTCTTTTTCTCAGCCTCCTTAATCAAAGTAACTTTTTAGAAGCTCAGTCCATTACTATCTTGTAAGCCGCAATTCAGCCGGAGGTCCTGCTGTGCTTGTTTTCGAGTTTTACAATACCTCTGAGGTGCGAGGAAAAAGCAGTAGACTCACCGCAGAGCCTAACCTTACAAGGCTCGGATGGGACTCCTTTCTAGCCCTCACTCCTCTCCTTTTGTTTCAAACAAGTGCACTTCACCCCCTCCCTGCATTACATATCTTTTCTTGACCTGCCATGTTGTGGGTTTGTTTTTTTTTTTATTTTATTTTTTCTCTGTTCCTACTCCCAAATAACTGCAACTCTGTTGGGCTTCAAACACTAAGCTTGGCACGCAAACAGAATGGCAAGTGTGTTAGTGATAACATATTGCATGCAATGTGAAAGTGGAATTACACCCAAAAATATATCTTTATATGCTGTTGCAAAGTGTGAGCTGCAATACCTTGTCTTTCTTGAAATGTTAAAACAGCTTTGTTTTCTAATAATAATTTGTATATCATTCATTCGACGGACACTGCCAATGTTATTGACTAAATCCATACTTTACTATGCAGCAGCTATCTATTGCACAGACCTTTTTGCATACCGTTTCCTGTTTGAATATTACACCAAAAAACCTAATTGGCAAAAGTTTAATCTATAGATATGGTTGTGCTGAATCCATTTGTTGGGATCTGGCAAAGTACCAAATCATTGTGCTGCTAAGTTTACAGCCTATCAGTGACCCAGAGCAGCAGCACGATGTGTGATACCAAGGGCTTCTCTGCCTGCTACTTGTATATAATGTAAGAAGGTTTTTGTAAATTACAGGGATGATAATTTTATGGCATTGGATATGGGGAGAGGGAGGGTATGATGGTGGTGGAGAAATAAATTACATGGGATGGTTGGTAATTAATTGTAGGGAGGGGAGGGGTTGACTAGTGGAGGATGATTAATTTACATGGGGAGTTACAGTATGTATGTATATGTTATGGCGAGGATGTCAGAAGTTGTCTAAAATAGCTTGATAATGTCAATTTTGGACATATCAACAATACTTGTGTTTCTTGGCAGCCATGTACTGTAACACTGAGAAATCTATATAGCCGGGAAAATGTGCACTCACTGGAAACTATAAAGTTTTTATATTGGTAGACTAAAAATAATTTGTGATTGTTGTGTACAGATTAATAATTGCCACCTTCATCCAATTATTAAACTTTAACAATCCTAATCTTAATCTTGCTAAAAGGTATGTACTATATGTGCCTTATACATAATGTATGTGTGCTAACAGCATAACCAGCAACCTATATATTGATCTTTATTAGATCTGGTTTGTAAACCTTTACAGGAGTGAAAATGAATCTTCTGGAAGATGTGTGTAGTTACATTAACAAAGCCATGGCAGCCATACCTGTTGGTTTATATGCTTCCACTTTGGCTAGATTACCCAACTGCCAACCTTTTTATATGTGTGCTTTATGTCAGCAACGTGCAGCTTTGATTAAATTTGAAGTTTTGGAAAGAGTTGGATTTGTCAAGAATAATGTCCCTACAATTTGGTTCATAACATGTTCCTTTGTAACACCGATGGATTGAACTACAACCTAATATAAAGATATATATTTGATCTCTGAAGAAATTTCCCAAGAGACTGAGGGATAAATTTATCAAACTGCAGGTTGAAAAAGTGGAGATGCTGCCTATAGCAACCACTCTGATTCTAGCTGTCATTTTGTCGAATGTACTAAATAAATAACTAGAATCTGATTGGTTTGCTATAGACAACATATCCACTTTTCCAAAACCGCAGCTTGATAAATTCACCCCTGAATCTCAAATTTCTCCTGGATGATTAGTCTCAATCATAAATGTGGACTTAAAGATTATGCATCTTAAGCAGACCCTTCACTGTATTGGCAATGGTACTCTAACCTCTCCATTGCATTTCCCATGATGCTTAGGAGTAGTTCTTGACAACTTCTTTAATCTTAAGTCAAAATGTATATCTTTTATTAGAAGTGTACAAGAATCAACCATTTTGACTTCTCAATCCACAACTAAAACTCTTATGCCTGTCTTATTTGTAGTCCTATCTCCTCATTATATTCAGATTCCACTGCACCGAATGTCAGGTCAGTTATTCAATTGCAGGACCCGTAATGCTCATCATATATTTAGGTTGCACACAAAAAGATTGAATGTTCTCCCATATTCAGAGCAGTATGCATCTCAAGATGCGTCCAGCTCTAAATTGGTAGCATATACGCCAGATTTAAGCCAAGCACTAGAATAGTGTATTTATGGCCATATGCAGAGCTGTCTTGTCAGTGAACACTTTATTGATAGCATTTTTAAGATCTGGGGAATTTGGTGGCCATGTCAATACCTTGACCTCTGTCATGTTCCATCAAAGGTCATGGGTGTTTTTGTAGGACAGTGACCAAAGCTCTCTTCACAAATTACCCAGGACTAGTTAAAAAAAAAAAAAAGATGCTGAACTGTTCTGAAGTGATCAGCAATGAGTCCAGATCTAAATTCCTTAGAGTATCTATGGAGAGATCAGAAAACTGCAGTTGGAAGAAGCCCCCCTTGAAATCTTTGAGAACTGGAGCAGTTTGCAAGTGAACAGTGACCCAAAATACCAGTAGAGCGGGGCAGGAAGCTCATCTGTGGCTATAGAAAGCGGTTGATAGCCGTTCTTTTCACCAAAAACTACTACCAAATATTAAGTCTAGGGTGCCATTTCTTTTCATCTTTTGAATTAAAAGATTCTGGAATATTAACCGAGAAAGAGACCAAATACTGTTGTTAATTTCAACTTATGTGAAGAAAAATTTGTGAGTTAATTGAAAGTCTATGGGTGCCAATATTTTTGCCCAGATCTGTAGATGTTCTATATAATTGGTGTATATTTTACACACACACACACACTTGTTTTTATTGCATTGTAAGGGCCCATGTCAGGAACATGGTACAAAGGGACACCCCTTTCATAGTGCCCTGACAACAGAACAATCAATACCACTTAAGATTTACAGTTTGACTTTGCTCAAAGTATTGACATGGACTGCATAGTGGGGAAAGTTTTTCATGTATTTCGCCGTAAGAAGAAATCCACATGCCGCATACACAGACAGCGAACAATGGGAGATACAGTCCTGGTAAACCACTGCGTATCGCTTCAACAAGTTTGATTTCTCTTTAAAGCCGTTATACGATTCTTTATGTAGAATTTCATCCCCTGACCAGTTCCGATCTTTCAACGCTGATGGATCAGTCATGAGGCATGCGATGCAGTCACGCTTTACGGGCACGGCATATTTGGATAAACTTGATCATGTGCTTCTCCACAGCTTGGAACTCATCTCTGCCCATGGTTTTTCTATGAACTTCTTTACAACCTGAAAGGAAGCAGAGTGGTCCATTAAGAATTTGCGAAATACAGAGTTCTTTTGTCTAATGAAACTGTGCGCTACACAAACCTGTGGAAGCCTTGTATGGGCACTGGTACCGTGTGGCCGGGTCCCTACACCATCTCCCTTCTGATGTGGACTGGCGACAGAATGCTTGACCACTTGTCTCAATGTCACAGAGGATTGCTCATCATCTGACCTGTCGCTCTGTAGCTTTACTGGTTCTAAAAAGAAAGAGATAAGTAAATGATCCAGGTCAAAGTCAAAACCATAAATCAGACACAAGATTTCCAACTTACCGTCTGAATCAATGTCCAAATTCTTGCCTTTGAATTCAGCTAGTCTGTCATTAAAAGTTTGCTGGTTTTAGCAAGTTGGAGGGTACCTTCTGAGAGACAGTAATACTGCCAGTGCACCCTGATGTTGTGCCCAAGGAGGTCTGCCAACTCATCCAATTCTGTGTTATTTAGGTTGAGGACAGTTGAAAGAGTGGCAACTTGCTTTCGAAGCTTTGTGGAAGACAGCGTGTGGGATGTTTGGCCCCTCTCTTTCGGGCAAACGGGTGTATGCAAGCGAAGCCTTAAGTGTGACAAGGCTGCCAGTCTGGCAACCCTAGACATTTTGGGTAGCCACTCCTTATTCTTCTCTGCGAGACGTTCCATTGTACCTTGCATGGCTAGTGTCAGCAGGATGGGGATTATTCTCCTCAGATTTCAATCCATGTAAAGCTTTCACTCAAGCTCGGAAAGCGCTAGGGCAACATCTTCGTGGAGATCCGAAGTATCTCTTGAAGAGAAGATAGTCAACAACATCTTGGAAACTTCCTCTTCCTTTCTTTGTTTGAACAAGATCACCTGTGCCAGGGTGACTTTTGCAAGCCTTGCCCAGTTAAGTGTGGGCTTGGTGGAAAAACTGCTTTAGTATGCTTGCTGCTTCTCTTTGAGATACAGGTGCATCTTTTTCACATCTCCAGTGAGAGCTGAGACACGTTCCAGTTCAATTCCTTAAGAGTTTTCAAGGCAGTCGATTAGATCAACTTGTTCCATCATGCCTCATAGATCTTCCTGAAGTTGCGTGTATTTTCACCCGCAGCACTGCAGCCTTCCATCATGTCTCTCCTAGCATAGGTGTCTTAAATGTACCTCGTAATAGCCAGCTACCAGCTTCACAGCGTCTACTACGTGCAGAAAGTTCAGTGGGATGGTAAAGCCTTCCATGGTAAAGCTCTTCTGGCCTGTAACAGTAGCCTGCCTACTTTTCTAAGCTGCTCACTCATATACTCGTGCCTGCCAACATTTGAACCGTTTCAGTTAATAAAATGCTGCCACATCTGCATGATACATCGGCCATTTTTACTGTCATTGTTTTTGAATAGAGTTTAGATAGATACTGCTCCATCTTTCGGTCGTCCTGTGTTTAAAACACTGCTGCCATCAGGTCTAAAATGGTCGTGCATAGAACACATCGCTGGGTAACTACACTTTGTTCCCTCACTGGGCAATGGGACATCACTGCTGGTGTCGGAACCATTCTCCTCTCAAGTGTCGTGCATTCTCGCCTCTACTGCTCTCCGGGCTATAGTCTGAGCCACCAATGGGCTGTATCATGTTTCCCTGTCCCCACTTTTTACCTTCAGCAGCAGACCGATGTAGCCGTGTCTTACACAAGTGTCATGTAAAAGGGCAGGAAAGCTGCAATCTCCTCCTCTTCCTGCTCCTAATGGAATATATGTATGTATGGTCCACTGACCTCTAGTGCTGGCGTGCACACCTTTGGTCCGACAATAGTGACACCCAGGGACATGCCAGATTTTTATGCTGGGTATACCATCAAGAGTATCCCCTGTATTGAAGAGTTTTAGCATACTTTGTGGGGACCATTTTTATTTTTTATAACAACCAAGGTCACCATACTGTTGGTGTGGTCAATATCCCCACAAGTATAGGAGTACACACACTCACAATAAAAAAATATACAAAAATAATTGCAATTTCTCCATTTATGTAGCACTATGGAAAATGTCTTAAGTTTTACAGGCATTTAATATTAAATAATAGTCTTATGCAGTAAAACCTGTCCATAAAGTCTGACTGTATTTTCTTACACGCATAATATAACCAAATCCTATGGCCTTTTAGCATAAACACTTATTTTAACATTTCTCTATATTTATTTATTTATAACTTTCATAAAACTTACTAAGCTCTTATACTGTAGTGCAGTGGTTCCCAAACTGTGTACCTAGGCTCCCTGGGGTGCCTCGGCGATCTCACAAGGGTGCCTCGGCCAGAGCCAGTGGTAAGCAAGGTGGGGGACTACTTGGCAATTATTTTGGCTTAGTGGTGCCTTGAAAAAATTATGGAGGCTCTAAGGGTGCCTTGAACTGAAAAAGTTTGGAATCCACTGCTGTAGTGTATAAACCTTCAGTGACTGCTAATATATTCCACTAGATGGTGCCAGATAATATAGATAATAGGAAGAGAATGGTCCACACCCATTAAAAACTATTTGTAACTTGATCACTGCCTGTTCTGTCTTTTAACGGTAAGCTAAAATTGAAGTTGTAAAAGGCAATGAAACATGTACTGGGCTCGCTCATCGACTTACGCAACTCACGCAAATTGTTTAGATAAATGTGTTACCACTTATGATAGAATACATGTTCTGTTTTAATAGTTAAAAAGAAGTCTAATTGTTTTCTAGTTTAGTCTTGACATTGGGTAAGTAGTGGTTGAGCTAATAGAAACAGATTCTGGTTTTACAATTAAAGAGATTTTTTTCGTTAACTAGTCCCTCTTTTTTATAACTGTCCTCTGAGTGTAGCACTTCTGTTTGGGGCACACACTTAAGGGCGTCTCTTATAAGTACTAACTGTTCACGTCATTTGACAGAATGCAGCAAAACCTTTTTCACAGTGAAAGGGTAGAAATGCTAAAACTTCTGGTTGGATTGCTGCTACCTCCAGTAGCCATTGATAAGCCTGGGTGCCGCTAGATTTGTCCTGGGTCTTCCCAGTGTAGGAAAACCATATTTGTTCTCTGGCTTCCCTCCTTCATGAATTATGGGTTTGCTTTATTGAATTGTACTTATTCTCAGTGTGTCACTTGTTCTGATATCTAGTATAGAGAAAGTGTTCTCTTCTATTTGGCCAAAATTATGTAGCTATCAAGCTCTCGTGCAATGGAGACTCTAGAGTGCTGTAGACGCAGGTGAGGACACTTTACTATATCATGTACCACAGAAGTTGATGCTTAGTGTATTGGTACAGTTCTTTATACGGTACGTCACCATCAGCCAAGCAGAAAACGGGTGGTTAATATAGCAAGGGGGGCATAAGGAGACTGACTTTAGAATTGAAAGGTAGGGATTAACCCCTTCATATTCAAAGGGTTTTTGTTCCTTTTATTGCCATTTTTTACGTTCTGGTGTTCTGCCTGATTTACTTGGAATCTTAAATAGTGCATTTTTGTTTTGTTTTTTTTTGTTTTTTGCGGGGCAATAGGTTATTCTTCTGATGTCATGTTATTATCTATATTGTTTTATTTATTAAGCATACATGGACAAATGAGAGAATGTGGAAAATGCATTTTTCCATGAATCTACCATTGTAACGAGCCCAATTTGTACAACCTGAAATATGTACATTAAATGTAATTTTCATGTTCTCCAAGTTAAGTATGCAGTATATAGCAAGAAAACAAGGACATTGATAAAGCGTGTAACATGAGATCCAATGCAAGTTACAAAACAGAGGTTTGAGGCAGACGTCGGTGCAGATAACACAGAAGTAGGTACATTGACAAGCCAGCGTTAAGGAAACAAGGCAGTGTAGCACTAGAGATGGCTTCTGTACAAGTTCCTTGTCTAATGGCTAAGATCTCAGAGGGGGTTATCTGAAGCATCCTCTTGGCTTAGTTCACAAAACTGTGCTTCCCAAACAAAGTCCTCAGGGACCCCGAACAGTGCAAGATTTCCAGGTAACAAGTGAAATATTTAGCACCATCTGTGGATCTTTCAAAATGTCAGTCAGTAATGAATACATCTGTGCTCCAACAGAGATATGGAAAACATGCACTGTTAGGGGTCCCCGAGGACTGAGTTTGGGAACACTGGCTCATTGCACCTTTAACTATCCTTTTATGTTGTGGATCCCTGTGTCCAGATAGCTGCTCGATGTATACATCTGCATGGTCGAGATGTGTTCATGTGTGCTTTCTGAGGTACCCATCCACCATGCTGTGGCACATGGATGATGTATAATAATTTGACTGTATCTTGTGGTCACTGGCAGAACTTGTTACAGAATCGCTGTGTAGGCTTTTGACACTTCTTATCTGAAATCTGTACTTTGTGCCGTAATGTTTTAGGACACACTAATGTGATCAACCAAACACTATGCTACATTTGACCTTGATCTTGATACACAAAGGCAGTCATCTCTTCTGAGATGAGTTACAATGTATAATGAATTCAGTGTCTGTGCTATTCAGGGTTGGGCACAATTGAAGCATTGAGTTGTATTGTACTCAAGACAAGTTGTTTTGCATTTGCTAGTCAACCCATTTTAAATCACTGCAGTATATTCAGCAAGTCAACTTGGGTATTTTATTTTTTTATTTTTTTTTCATCTGAACCATATTATTGATAAATTGCATTTACAGCATAAAATTTGCAATAACCTATTGTACATATATAGCATTGTATTTATCGCTTGGAGAAGCCAGTGTTCTCATTTCCAATACAATGTTAAAAATGTATGTATTAATAAACAATGTGTATTGAAAAAGTAATGTTACTACATTTAACAGTTTTAGCAAAACACAGAAAATCACAACATAATCCTATACATAATTGGATGTCCATGAGAAGCCAGGTGAAATAAGATCTATATATGAGTACAGAGGGAATTTATGGGCAGGGGGCTTTACTAAAATGCAGTTTGATGTACAGTTTATAAACAAGCAATGTTCAAACCACAATACGCAGGAGACAACCTGTACAATGTATGAAGCAGTGGTTTTTCAAACCGCCTTTCAGGCTCTGGTTAAAAAAAAAAATCAAATCTCTTAAATCTTGTTCTGATCTCATTTCAAAACCATGGGCATTAAGTTGCTTCCCCTTTGCTGCTATAACAGACCACTCTTCTGGGAATGCTTTTCACTAGATTTTGGAACATGGCCTGCGGGGTTTCACATTTATCCAAGAGCTTTAGTGAAGTCGGACACTGATCCCTGGCTGACTTCCTCCACTTCAAATTCATCCTCTCATCCTACAGCTCTGCCCTCTCACTTGCTCAACAATCTTTCTTTAAGTCCCTCATCCTTTCCCAATCCTCTAACCCCCGCCGCCTCTTTGCTACCTTCAGCACTCTCCTGGCCCCGCCCCCTCCTCCCTGACTGCCTCCGACTTCGCCTCCTTTTTCTCCTCTAAAATTGAGGCCATCCGACTTGAAATCTCATCCTCCACTCTCTCGTCCACCCCCCCTCCCCACTCTCCCCAATTTTTTCACACCAAACTAGAGAAACCATTTTTTGATGGACCTCTCTTTGTGCTCAGAGACATTGCCCTGCTGAAGGGCCTTCTTCAATTGGTTGCTTCAAAGGTGGAAGCACACAATTCTCTAGAATGTCTGTATTGTAACGAAAAGACCCAGGCCTATATTACATTTCTGCCAAACTTTACAGTTGGCAGTCTGCAATCTGGTAGGGAGCATTCTTCTGGCATCCACCAAACCCAAATTTGTCTGTCAGATTGCCAGATGGTAAAGTGTGATTTGTCACTTCAGAGGAAGCATTAACATTTCTACAGAGTACATGCCAATCAATGTTTAACATTTTTCAGGGTCACCTGAGGCTTGTGTATAGCAGCTCGTCCATAAATACCCAATCCACGAGGCTCCTGATGAACATCTCTTTTGCTGACGTTGCTTCTAGAGATGGTTTTAAACTCTGTATTGATTGTTGCAACCAAGGAATGGCGATTTTTTTTTTTTTTTTTTTTTGCGTGCATCCACTCCAGCACTCGGCGTTCCCGTTCTGTGGGCTTATTTAGCCTACAGCTTCACGGTTAACCTTTTTTAACTCTTAGAGCTTTGTGTATGTCTGGCAGTATACAAAAATACTGACATCCCTTACTGAAGAAGCTGGACTCGCTGCTCTAGCTAATATCAATGATTAGAACTGTACAAAATCTGAGGGGCTCGGGGATCTGGAAAAGCACTCCTCTAATAGCTTGAAATTAAAAATGAGGCCAGTATGGTGGCACCAAGCAGGAGCCCAATTGTATGACCTAGTAAATTTATGGTGAATAATTATTTTTATTTTTTTGCTCTTAAACCAAAAAGCAACAGACCTTGTTTCTTAATTGATGTGACCCAAATTTTTATGTATTGTTGCCTCTTAATGTTTTGCATTTTTTTTCATAATTGTGTTTATCATTTAAAATCTTGGGTTATAATGAATTTCATTTTTATTTCTAGGTTCTGAAAATCTGTTAAATCATTCATTAGAGATGGTGAGTATTTTAATATGTGTCACTCTAATGTTTGAGTGCAGTATAATTATTTTATTAGCAAAGTATAAATTGATGTTGCAGTTTTTATTTTTAATTGAATTTTCAACAAATACACATTCCCTTTAAAGCATCACGAGTACTGAAATATATTGGCTTCAGTTTGTAGTAATGGAACAAGGGTGTGTGTGTGTGTGTGTGTGTGTGTGTGTGTGTGTGTGTGTGTGTGTGTGTGTGTGAGTAACTCCATCCATAAGGAAAACAACAAGGGCCATTCATTTAGCATAGTGCATTATTATTTATTAATCTACCTTTCTCATTGGCTGTGCCATCCTGAATTTGTTTGTAAGCAGGTTTATGTCCATCTATATTGTATCATAAGGAAGAATATTACATTCTATATGCATCTCTGTATTTGCCAAAAGGGGTTGTTTCTTGCTAGCTCTAAAATTAAGGCAAAACTGTGAAAATGAAAAAAAATTAAATAAACCCTAGTGTGTTGACAAATTTCCAGAGATCAATCTGCAATATCCTATTTATGATCAGCTTCCCTGGTGTCCCTCTGCATGTGGGTGCAAAATGTCTAACATTCTCAATCAAAATCTGATCTGGTTAAATTGGGTGTGAGACAGGCATGCTCAGGATCCAATCAATTTTGTGTGCTCATAGGCTGACCACGCTAAATGAGCCCAATGTGATTTTGTTTTTGTTTATCCCGACTGGACAGATTTGTGTCCAATTTGGGCACAGGTCCAGTTGTTGGGTGCATGTGTTGGGTAGTCTCAGAAGTGTAATTTAAGTTAAACGCCTTTTTCTTGCCCACTTGAAGAAAGTCAGTCTTTAATATTTTAAGCCACCAAGCCCCATCTCCTGTGTGCTGTAATAAATGCTGAAAACTAAAAGCTTTTAAGCAGTTTCTTGAGTCATAGAGGGGTTAATTTTCACAAAATTACTAGCATCATACTTAAATGTAAAATGTATTTTGAAAGTATGTCTATAGGGTGGGAAGTTGAAATACTACAGCTGTGAGCATTTAGTATGACTCCATGAGCATCTCTTGGGCTTAGCTGCAATGATTAGTTTACTAGCCTAAGAGTCGGGTATATAGACTGTCTCTATATCTCTCAGTGACACCTGTCACTCTCCATGTCTACAGTGCTGGGAACTGTTTTCTTAATTATTTTCCTTGGATACCCTTATGAGACAGCTACATTTCCTACTTAAACCAATTATGCTTTAATGTCCACAAGTTTTGCATATGTTTAATTATGCTATATTAAGCTATGGCTGTATGATTTCCTAATAGGAGAAAGTTTTATTTTACTTTCTAAATATGTCTGTAAGGGTTTCCCCTACTAGCCTAATAGCCTGCTTAATGGATGTCCTTTCTAACAGAATTGTATTTCTTGTAATTCATGTCTAGATTTAGTTTTTAAAGCAGTAACATCAATATTGGGGTCATATTAACTAATTGACATGCCATATCATGACTTTATTTAATACGCCTTGGACATAGATATTCAGCTATGACAATGAAAAAAAGCTTGGTAGAAACTGGGGCATTATCCTGGTTTATAGGGAAAACAGTACTAATGCCACATAAGCAAAAAGCTTATGTAGCTATAAAATAGACATCAGAGAAGATGCTTTTGTCAACCTCATATTTTATATATAATTAGACTGGGGCTGTGTTGGCGATAGTGTCGTGGTTGTGCAGCATGCGTCTGCAGAGCACTGTCTCTACTGGTCTCATGTTAGTGCGCCTCATTGGACTATCCAGGCCAACAGTTCTGTAGTGTGGATGTTGAACAGAGCATCAATAGTGGCCAGGTCCATAGATGATTGCTGGAAGATCTAGCTAGATAGGGTTCCTACTTTCGGTGCTACCCAGTTACTGACACTAGAGCTATTTTACCCTTGTACATTCTTCCAAAAAACTGCCACACTAACTATATACTGTATATATCAATACATAACTGCATAATTTTGTTATAACCAAGATACATCCTGGCTATTAAACCTTCACAAACGTAAAGAAAGGGCTATAGTTTGTCCTTAGACATGTGACCAGAGTTGTACAATTGTCCAGTTAGTAGCCATTTATTGTACTGTTGAAGCAACCAGACACTGCTTCTGTACGCAGTGCTAGATTGGGATATGCAGGGTCCACGAGTATATAGTGAGAAGGGCCCACTGTACAGTACAAAACACTATGGGACAGATTTGAATACCTGCATTGTTTTTATCAGAGAAAGAGAGGAGATTGTTACCAAAACATCATGGGGTAAAATATCACATATTGCTAATGTAGTATGTTGCCACTAATTGAATTGGCCCTGTGTGTTTTTATGCATCTCTAATTTTATATTTAAACACTATAATGTTACAATATGGATTTTGTTGGCTAATGATAACAGAGAACAATACAATAACTTTCTATGCTTTCCTTGTGTCAAATAAACTTGAGTCCATTACTTTAAGGCCAACCAAAAAGATCATCTGGAAACTTTGCAATTCAAGCCTGCGTGTACTAAATACTATTCTGAACAATATAATTTCACAGCCCTGTATGTAACAGGAAGTGAAGTTCAGTTTTCCCACAGAGTGCATGTCTTTCCAAACTCCCATGTGAACGTTGTTTACTCCTGTAATCTTTTGAGGCTGTTGCTTTAAATCATTTACAGCTCAGTATAAATGAAAAACAATATTTTAAGGTGTGATTTTATTTGCATTTAAATGATGTGCATTACAGCGAGACAATACACAGTATTGTATCTAAAACCTGATTCTGTAAAGTTTCCAGTTTTCTAGCAAATGTTTTAATTGTGTGAAAATACACATTTTATATAACTGTATTTACACACTTGTACAGCTGCAGAAGCAGATGTGTTTCGGTGTTTTTTTTTTTTTTAGTGGTCTCAAATGATATCCAGGATGTTTGTTTTTGCTCTTTGGTTTGGTTGGATGTATGGGAAGTTTAAAATTGTCTTGCTATATGTGGAAATTAAGTTGTGGGGGGGTTTTGGGGGCTGGGGGGGGGGGGTGTTAATAGCTCCAGAATTTAGTGCTTGACATTTGGCACATTAAGGCTACTGTGGTCACTGCGCAAGACTTCTCTCTTTTTTTCTTTATTTTTCTATTGGAACAATTTCTGCATCTATAGAAGATATGTTGTTTGTTTTTAGTTATTGTATTTCATACAATTGTTACATTTTAAAAAAAAAAGACACCTCTATTATGAAGTCTTGAACAACTGTAAAGGAAAAAAAGAAAATTAGATGTGATTACTGGCCACAAAAAGAGGTAATGAGTGATTAATGTCCCTTAGTAGTGCTGACATTTTTAATACTGAATTTTGACAGTGCAAACATATTTCAACATAGACTACTGTAATGTTTACAAAAAATCCATATATTACGATGTTGCTCCAACATGAAAGATAAACAGATGCGCTTTTAACAGGGTGGATGGTTGGCACCCCAGAAGTAGTGTAAGCTAGGATTTCACAGGCCTGGTGATATGGTAGAGAAGAGGCAAAGGTCACCCCAGATGGCTAAAACTGCATAAACATGTGGCTTCATTCTCTTTGCTTGTGGTGTAAGATTTTACCGCAGCAGCAGATAAGTAGCAGTAGTGCAGAAAAGGAATACCATAAGACCTTCAATAGGCAAGGTTATTCACCTTGTCACAAAATAAACAACAATTTAGGAATCTTGTTTCAAGAATATTAGCAATAAATCACTACAACACATAAGTCACTGAATAAAAATGTCTCCCTTGGGAGTTAGGCACTTATGCTTCAGTGAAATGGGTTTTACTGGATAAATACTTTTGAAGGGCAACCGGATGTTAACGGGTTAAGTAGACAATTACACAAAATGCTGTTGCAGTAAATTATCTAGACAAATCAATCGCAAAAGACTTTTAGGGGTATATTTATTAAACTGCGGGTTTGAAAAGTGGAGATGTTGCCTATAGCAACCAATCAGATTCTAGCTGTCATTTTGTAGAATGCACTGAATAAATGAAAGCCAGATTCTGATTGGCTGCTATAGGCAACATCTCCACTTTTTCAAACCCGCTGTTAAGTAAATATACCCATTAGTGTGATTATACAGATTACACTTATCACACAAAAATCAGTAGAGATGCAACAAGGATTAATACTTGATCAGGTTAGATGCTTTGCAAGAAATGACTGCAGACTAGGGTCACTTTACAGTAAAGAGAATTCTCGGGAATAAACTGTAATCTGCAGGGTAATGCAAAGTTTAAGCTGGTCACATGAAGCTTATTTAAAGGATAAAATCAGTAATCGACTTGACACATATGGGACTCCTGAGCTCAGTGTAAGAGAGTAATTCTACACAATATAAGATTTCCAGTGTAAGTAACACAATCTTCACTTAGTAATTCATCTAATGGAATAATTAGATCTCTCCCAGCAACCTTATAGTTAAACAACTTGCCGTTCACTGCTCAGCAACCATTTTAGGCAGTTTCACAATAAAATTAAACTTTTGATACAATGTAGACAAACTCTTCTGACAAATTATTTATCTCTATATCCCTAGCACACTGCATCAGCTTGCAGATAAACTTTATTCCAGCCAAATCTGCTGTATTTAAACTCTTCCTTCAGACACTGCCATAAACCTCTAATTAGCAATTTTACAGTCCTGGTCAGAGCTTTTAATAACCGCTTGATTTCTCCCTTGTGTAACTTTAATAGTGTGAACATAGCAAAGCAAAATAAACAAACTTATCTGTCTTCATATGAGTCCTGCTGACATCTGGTGGGCAGTGGCAAGCTGGGTCTTTTTCTTTATTCCAAAGATGTTTCCTTCTGGGCTGGCTTTTAAATCTGGAACTTTTAGCTGCAAACATCCCTGAGGCAACAGTCTAGCAACAGCACTCAATAGCTCCTTGTGGGTAGATCCACCATGAACACAGGCAGCAGTCACTGCACAACTCGCATCAAAAAGCAACCATGCACTAGCCTCCAGCAGTCTGGTTTTTTTCTCAAGAATCTCCTGGAGTATTCTACTACATTCTGGCGCCCAAAAAAGTTTTTGCGGGCCTATTGTAACTTGTTGCAGTGTCTAACTGTCTGCATGCTTCTAGTGCAGTCTGAAGCTCCAGTGAGCAGCCTGGGACTGTGGTTTGCAGTTTGTCAACCTCAAAATGGCGCCACAATTTGCAGTGAACTTCCCAGAGGCACTCTGGGAGAGTTTTCTGACTGACTGAATGCATGCAGTAATATACCTGCGATTTGCAGGGTATTATATTCTCCTCTGCTGGAATAAAGTATGTACTCATGCTGGATGACAATCGCAAAAGTCCATAAGTCTTTTTCCAAGTAATTTTAACCTTATCTGCAAGAAAAGTAATCAAACAGATTAGCAAGACTTACAAATTCACTTTACACTACTGCCTCTATCTGGCAGGTAAGACACCCCTAGTGCTGCTCTTTCACCACCTGAGGGCCACTGCCTTAAGTACATTGTCAACATTAATGTCAGTATTAGTATCAACATAGTCATTATCCTCACTTACAGGTTTATCACTCTCTACCTGGACTGTCATCCATGTCTGACTCTAGGGGTAAAACAATTGGTGACCCCAACCTCTCTGTCAGGTATACACCTTCTTAGTTTTGTAGACTATTCACTTTTTTACACGGCTATAAAATTTTCTGAAAATATGATTTGTTTATTGCCTGGAGATAATATTGTCAGTGTGCACAGCTCAGTAGATTTTCTTCTCCACAAAAGTTTTTTTGAGGGGCCTTCTGAAAACCAAGGCTGTAATCTCTATAAACATTAATTCACCTTTGCAACCTTAATTATATTTTATTTCTAGTGTAACCCCAATTATGTTTTTGTTAATGCAGTGAACCCTCCGTCTTCACCTCTGTCTTAAACCAGACCATGCTGAATAGTGCTTCCATTCCTCAATAACCAGCACCAGCTTGCCTGCCTTCTTGCTTTACTCCTTGATTGCAAAGGAAAATACCTCAGCCAGACATCAGGTTCACAATCACACTATGTAAAGCAGTTCTGCCTATGTCATTATATTTCAAAGTCCCTTTTTAATGGAGTGTCTGAGGGAGAAGGTTTCTCCTTCCAACCAGGGGGAGTCATGTAAGAAGACAGTGAGCAATCGGCCTGTAATCTAAAACAGTTTATTGTATCAATCCCAGGGACCAGGTAGCCAGTGGGCCTAAAAAAATACTACTGGTACCAAACATTTGGAAATAATTTCTGTTGATGCCAGTGGATTTTCTCTTACTCATTAGAAGAACCAGCCCCTCCTAAACATATCTGTCTGGCTCCTGAATTATTCATTATGTTCACCTCTTGGATATATTTCACAAGTTTTTATACTACACTTCACTGTCCTATTATAATTTACTATCGTACTGTCAATGTTTTGCTTTTTAGACCATAAAACTGTAATGTGTGTGTGTGTGTGTGTGTGTGTGTGTATCTATCTATCTATCTATCTATCTATCTATATATATCTATATATATCTCTATCCAGTAAATCCTATCCCTTTACTCCTAGGCAAGTATACATCATCAAGATTCCGAGCCCTGGTATGCAGGCAGAGTGTATTCCAGGTACTGGAGGCACTACAGGCAAGCAATGCAATGGCTGTACAGACACAAGAGAGCATACAGAACAGCTGTATCATCTTTGTGCTATCCTTCCTGGTACCCAGCTGAGGCATTTCAAAATAGTCGCTATGCTGATTGGGAAGGAGGAGAATCTTCTCGGGCATCCAACTACACAAGGCCACAAAAGCAAACCATGCAGCGCCGGGAACCCCCACGTTTAAAAGTATCTTATTTAAAGGCACCATGTTCAAATGAGAGTGTGTGTGAAATGGAACAGGAAGAAGATGCATCAACTGATTCTGATGAGGACGGAATAGAATGTGACATGAGCAACATGGAGATCACAGAGGAGCTGCGGCAATACTTTGCAGAAACGGAAAGACACCGGGAGGAACTAAGTATGTGTCAGTCATTTGTATGTATTTTGCTAAACATTTCATCATGATCTAAAGTAGGAAGAATACAATCTGCTGTTCTAGTTTAGCTTGCTACATTCATAGTATAAATGCGGAAATTTCTTGACAGAATCTGTTGCTTCCTTTGCCTTGGGGTAAACAATTTGGCACTGCTTATTATCCGAAGTACTGAGTATTTGAATATTATTCTAAATTTGAATTTTATACAGCCATATTGCTTTTTACCTATAGACACTAACTTTTAACATATGTGATGCATATATTTCAATGTTGTCTTTGCATACAGACTTTTTGTGGTCATCGGCACCAAAATAAGACTGGAGCTAATAACTTTTATTATTATCTTTAACTTATAAGGCGCCACAAAGGGTCTGCAGCGCCGTACATTACATATGCAGAAAGCAGAGACCCAAGACACAACATGATACAGAAAGAACAAAAATATATACAAACACTGTAACAAGGTAAAGCAAATCAGATTATTTCTGGGACAGATAGTGAAAGGGATGGTGGAAATCAGAGGAGTAGGCCTGAAGCTTAAGAAAACAGGGCTAGCGAAACAGGCCAAGAGGTACGGAGGGTGATGGAATAGTAGAAGGAGCACACAAGGAAAGAGGGCCCTGCTCCTGAGAGCTTACATCCTAAAGGGAAGGGGGAGATACAAATAGGGTGGTACTAACTGGGGGAGAGAGCTGGGACAAGGGAGTTAGGAAGAGGACTGATAGACTAGAATAAAGAAATGAGTCTTAAGGGCATGCTTGAAGCCTTTGAGAGTAGATGCTAACCTGATGGAACGTGGAAGATCATTCCACAGCAGGGGAGCAGCCCGGGCAAAGTCCTGAAGACGGGAGTGAGAAGAATTGATCAGTGAAGTAGTGAGGCGGCGGTCATAGGCAGAGCGGAGGGGGCGGGTAGGAGTGTAGGTAGAGATGTAGGGAGGGGAGGATTGCTTAAGAGCTTTTAAGGTGAGGGTGAGGAGTTTAAATTTAATTCTGTAGGGCATGGGGAGTCAATGTAGTGACTGTTGGAGGGAAACTGCAGAGACAGAGCGGTGGGAGAGAAAAATGAGGCGGGCAGCAGCATTGAGGATAGACTTAAGAGGTTCAAGGTGAGAATCGGGTAAGCCAGAGAGAAGGAGGTTGCAGTAATCAAAACGAGAGATTACAAGCGAGTGAACAAGGGTTTTCATAGCTTCTGTGGTGAGAAAGGGACGTATCTTTGATATATTCCGAAGGTGGAAGTAGCAGGATTTTGAGAGGGACAGAATGTGAGGCTTGAATGAGTGGGAGGATTGACGGCAACAGGTAGGGGAACTTATAAACCTACTGTCAACGGAAGAAAAATCAGTGCATCAAGTTAAAATAGTGTGTAATTCTTAGTTCTGTAGACAAATATAAAATGTATTATAGGGTGTTTATTTATAAAGTGCAGCAACTTTCTGCAGCATCTTAAAGTGAAAATGTAATTTGTCTTACAGAAATCCCTTGCTATTTGTAATTGTTTCATAGATAGTTATCACATACGCTTACCCATACAGTGGCAAAGCTTGGTGTTTAGGCCAAGCGCTGAGCTACTAGCTCTATGTCCAATTTGGTGACTAGAGCACCAAATGGCTAGGTAATATGGAGTACCAATTAGTGCGGTTCTTGAAAACACATACTGACAGGATTGCATTGATCATCCGACCACTTTTTCTGTCTGCCCCTCTTGATATTTGCTAGATCACAATTGTATGACACTCTAGAATGGTGTTCATTCAGAACCCATACAAGCAATGATGTGTACCCAATTTGGTCTACAATGACCACTGGCTGTGTGAATTGTAGTGTGTGGACAGTTAGAAACTCCAATTACTTCTGATTGTTAAGCTGTACTGCAAGGCAATATTTTACTGCAAGGGTAGATATATAATAATGTTTGTAGATTAAGTGGTTAGCACTTCTGCCTCACAGCACTGGGGTCATGAGATATATTCCCGACCATGGCCTTATCTGTGTGGAGTTTGTATGTTCTCCTTGTGTTTGCGTATAATACCTCTGGTTTGCTCCCACACTCCAAAAACATACTAGTAGGTTAATTGGCTGCTTACAAATTGACGTGTGTGTGTGTGTGTGTGTGTGTGTGTGTGTTAGGGAATTTAGACTGTAAGCTCCAATGGGACAGGTACTGATGTTGAGTGAGTTCTCTGTACACTGTAGAATTAGTGGTGCTATATAAATAGATCATGATGATGAAGTTCCTAATTTTATATTGTGGTACTACTTGTAAGTATTTACTAGTTGTATCATGATTCAAGATTACAATCATGAAATACTAGCACAAAGAAAGAATGATACTCACAAAATATGTATAAGAAAAAGATTTAATAATTAATATGACAATTAAAATGCTTCGATAGGTTGTTAGACACACATGTAATTCCCCGGATTTTCAGCATGGAGACCCCACATTCAAGTTGAATCGTGCATCCTAGAATACTTTGATGGAGGAGATCTGGCACAGCCTTCCTGACTCACCAGCGGGGTCTAAAGAAGGTCTGAACTATGCCATCTTATATTATCCTTTCCCTTACACTAAAGTGACAGTGAAATGGACAGTTGATGACTGTATCATTCTGAGTAAAACAGCTAAGTTTGCACACTGAGCAATTATATCCATATCTTGCTTAACAACAAACATTACAACAAATACTTAAGAATACACAAATACTCTGGTGTAAAACCAACATTACCTTAAGTTGGTAAATAACCATTGTCTGAGCTGAGTTGAAGGACATAGTCCACTATACTAGATTTAGGGAAAACATGGCCATAAAAGACAAGTAAATAATGTGATGAAACATCAGAGACTTAGTATCTGTTCATAAAGAGACACATAGAAATCAATGATAGACTCCATCTTGTTTCATAATTAAAGGAAAATAATACCATACTGCTACACTAGTCCAACTATATTTGCATCCACATCATACAGTTCACATTTAGTGCAATGTTTATATAATCTTATTTATATTCTGTCCATTGTATCCTATCCTGTTCATTCATCTGTATCCTCATACACCGTGCTTATAGTGTAATTTTCTAAGATACCTTGCAACTACCTAAAAACCTAAAGCACATCACATTGTGGTGATAGTGTTTTAATGGTATCACTGTTTCTCCCAAGTCCTCGTCATGTTCAGCTTCCCTTAAAACATTGCAATCCCACTCTTTACAGTTTCCATAACAACAGTACGGAGCACATAGAAAGGCTCTATTGACAGTACTCAATAGGGCCCCTTCAAGTAGGAGAGAACTGGAAGCTCTGGAAAACAAAAGGGGTAGAAACACTTAGTAAAATGGAGTCACAACTCTCTAAATATATTTTCCCCTTTTTTACATTTCCATTCAGAGCTGAATATATTTGTGTTTAAATGCAAGTCAGTCACTATAGTGTTTATCACCAATAAATTTAAAAGTTCAGTTACTAGCTTTATGAATGTTTACCCTCTGCTAAAACTAACAATGTACTTTCTCAATGACACATTTTATTTGTGTTACTGTTTTGGAGAGTTTGTGCATCGTGTAGCTAAAAAGCTAAATCTCCCTGTTCCCCCTTCCTCCCATTCTGTCTGCCTTTTGGGTCTCTTGTATAATTCTGTAATGGCAATACTTGTTCTTAGAATATAGCTGAAGTGTCTCTCTGACAAGAAGAAATGTTCTGTGATATAACTTGCTAAACACAGAACACTTCTATGTTCTCAAGAATTTATTCAGCAGCTCTCTTCTTGGCACAAGTATGTCAGCTGTTTCCTGTAGAGGTGGACATAAAGGGAATACATGGATCCCTAGCGACCAGTAGTAATTCCCCACTTTGTGCTAACGCTGTGACAATGTCAAAATCAATGACCAGTCGTCATGTCTGTAGCAGGTTAGTCCATGATTAGCTGATGATGTCTACTTACTAACTTTACTAAACACGTATAGATTAACACATGGGTAGGATTGTGTGAACACTTCATACTGAAAGTGGGGAGTTATAATAGACTTGTGATGTGTAGCCTCATTTTAGTATGAAGGACCACTTAAAGCTGCAGTACCATCTAATACCCACTTAACCACGAGCTGCAATCAAGAGATTTTACTAGCTAGTAATGAAGCATTAAGAGGCACCTCAAATAATATATTGTTATACAACAATTTTCTTTTAGTCGCTGCTTTAATGATGGCAATTTGCAAATGTATTTTACATGCGTTTCCCATGGTTATGAAATGGGGAAATTGCTCAGTCCTTCCCTGTTACTTATAGTTGTAGGGATTCTACAACGCTTAATCATAGCAACTTCGATACACTCTCCAGCAGTTGTACAATGTACAAGGCACAATTTTCCTTTGTAGTATTCGTGTAAGATTTGTAATCCCCATTTCCTGGCTGCCATAACCACACATTCTTTAGTGCAAATGTATAGTGTGTGTGTGTGTGTGTGTGTGTAAAACTGAGGTGTCTATTTTCTGTACTATATTTGTATTATCTAGATATTTTATGGCACCAAGATCAACGTGGGTTAAATGATGCTAGCTGTCATTTTTTCTGGTGCTTGATCACTTCTCCTTGTGGTGGCCACAGCCACATGTAAGGAGACATTGAGTTCTAACTGAAAGTATGAAACTTCTTCAGTAACCTTGTGCTCATGCTCCACAGAGATTCTTGTATGTATGTATGTATGTATGTATGTATATATGTATGTATATATGTATTGTGACTTTTATGCTGGTTGTGTTTTAGGTCATATATGTTCGGCATGTTCAGATTATCCAGTACAATGCTAATTCTTAATTTTGGTGCAAAAAACGCAAGCCTGTGCAATCTCTGGTGGTGGAGCCATAGATAAAATTAACTTTTCTTCAAAATGTCTGCATTATTGATCTGTCAGCACTGACCAAATGGAAGGGACCTTCTATGGGTTTGGATTCATTATATAAAATATTTGTCATATCATTGATTAAGCAATCGGCTGATAACCAATGATTATTCATATTGGAGAGATTCATGGTGGGTAAAAAACAAACAAATGGAAGTTAATCTTGTTATCTGTTATGATGCTAGATATAGTTCTCCGTACTGTTCCTATACTGTATGTGTGGATGGATACACATTATCACTTATTGCTCTGTATTCAGCGCCATGTATTATTTTCTGGCTCCTGGCTTTATTTATCACTACATTTCTCATTTTTAGGAATGAAATATTAAAAATACAATTGAATTATGTTTGTCCTGTATACTGTTGGTCAGTGCTGGACAAAATAAAATATGATCCAGGAGTTTATGTGGCTCCGACAATTAAACCCCTCCATGACTTACTACTTTTTAGTTTCACATGCTATTTTCTTGTTTTTGTAGAACCTTACTTAGTAAAATACAGAGATCTGTTCCCACAGCCTCCCTTGTGGAGTTATGTATACATTGACCATTTTTTCATCATCTTCCCAAGAGGGTTCCTGCTGTGTTGGGTTTTTTTTTTGTTTTACTAAGCGTACTTAAATGTTTCATGACGTGGGGCCTGATTCATTAAGGATCTTAACTTGAACAACTTCTTATTTCAGTCTCCTGGACAAAACCATGTTACAATGCAAGGGGTGCAAATTAGTATTCTGTTTTGCACATAAGTTAAATACTGACTGTAGCACACAAATACTTGATAGCTTATTTGTACACTGAAATTTAAAGTTGATATTTGTGTGCTACATGAAAAAACAGTCAGTATTAAACTTATGTGCAAAACAGAATACTAATTTGCACCCCTTGCATTGTAACATGGTTTTGTCCAGGAGACTGAAATAAGAAGTTTTTCAAGTTAAGATCCTTAATGAATCAGGCCCGTAATTGCTACCTACTCGATTTGTTTATTGTCAGTCTTATTTGGTCTTATTGCTTTAGGTTAACTGCAGATCTGCTTAAAGGACATGCTGTATAGAGCACTGAATTACCTTAATGTCCTATTTTGTTTTGGAACAGAAGATTTAAAATTATATGGTTTGTTAATTTTTAGTGACTGAATGGCACGAATATAATATCAATCCTTTCGGCACGAACTGAAATTGGCAACACGGGCTGAGTATTCCGAATTGCTTGTGTGCCCAACACCTAACTTTCGTCCATCTGCTAGTTGGGGATGGTTTACTGTAAAATATTTGAGCAGTTGATTTCTTTATGGAAACCAGCACACTAATGTAGGCTTTTGTACAGAGTTTGTGAGCATGTGTACTATTTTACACACATATGTATATTACACTTAACTGACTTGGTGCAGGAAATTGTATCACTGACAATATTTTAGGTGGGTTTTTTTTGTCTGCTTTTTTTTTTAAGGTTTAAAATCTTTCCTTTGTGCTTGGAAACAAGAGGTTGTTGGCCACCACAGTCGTCTGACATCCCTCTGTAACACGGATTTTGTTGGTTTGGCATTATATTTTTATTCCAGAGTATTAAAGGTCCATAAATATATATACACACACACACGGGTCTTTTTGTTATCTAAATTCTTCTTTTTATCTACTTTTTGGGCTGGATTAGTATTTTTGTATATTGATTTTATTGTTTTGGGTTTTTCTGGGGTTTTTTTTTAAATTAAATTATAGTATTTCTAATTATAGATTGTGTCTTGAATTTCTTCATACAACAACTTTCTGAACTGAATTTGTTCTTGGCATGAGTAAACATCTTGGACATCCTCCATATGAAGCTCTCTACCCCACCAACCCACGGCTGATATTGATTACCTGAAATCAACAGGGTATATTAAGTAGCTTCTAGCATTCAGTCAGTGCCAGGAATCCTAGCCTCCTCTTGTTGGTTGACCACAGCTTGTTGCTGTTCTCTGCATGACAGCCTGTGGTGTCTGATTGCCTCCCTATGCTGCCATTCAGAGATCATTCTATAATATCTGGCCACTTAGACTCCACAGCAGCCTATATTTTGGATCAAGCAATTAAAGAAATGTAAATGCAAATAAATCAATTTTTACTTCCATTGACCGTTTTTGGCTCAGTTACCTGATTTTCCAGAAGGGGCCCAGAATACACATCGCAGCTACAGCTACTAAACGTGGTGCTTAATCTCTATTGAAGGAGGATGCCCAGGTCAGGGATTGAGGTTAGGTCCTCAATTCCTCACCAGGTTTCCTGAAGACTTTCACCACTTCTTTTGACAAACCACGTTGCAGTACGACAGTCGAGGCAGCCAGGCACTTATGCCATGGTGACCAATTGGCGCTAGAATATTCTAAAGAATTCATTCCATGCCACTCATTGGAATTCTGCAGTCTATCAACATTAATTTTGTTTAGAATTGAATGTGGAAATTAAGGATTAGCTAACTCCTATAGATCCTCCTGATGATCTGGAAGAATTGGGTAAAACAGTTATGTACTGTTTATGATGAAATTGAAAGTATATATTAAAACGTTTACTCTGGTGATTCTATGTAGGTTGACAATATTAAGGTCCACTGTCACAGAAGGAATGTCAGTCAGAAGAGAACTTATGCTTTTACTGTGGGGGCCCTGAACATTTCCATGATACTTTTCCCACCTGCATGAAGTGGTCCTGGCTGAGAAATGCTGACCCAGGCTTCATAGGGGAGTGTCTGGGTCAGAAGGATACTCGTATTCTGTAAACTTTTTTTAGGTGGGACAAGTGGCAATACCTGTAGAAACTATCAGCCGCTCTGCAGTAGTGCCCTCCTCCTAACGCCCACCTATGCTGGTTTCTTCAGCCATCATGATTATCACTTGCTCAAAGTGGTTAATTAATCCCATCCTCATGGGGAGGGCCTTGGTTGTTTTGTCATAATGCTGAGATCAATTGGATAGAGAAAATGGTTGCCTTCAAGTCCTCTTTTAGTGTTAAAAATGTATTTTATCAAGTTTCACCATCAGTCTTGCCTCCACAGTCAAAGTATGACTGCAAATTGGATTTACTCTAAATCCTTTAGGGCAGACCTATTCTCAGTCAGAGGTGTAACTCGAGGTGCTGGATGAATATATTTTCAAGAATCCAAAGAAGGGTTTCATACAATACTCTACATCCCCAGCAGGAGCACCTATATTTTTTTATTTTTTGGGGGTAAAAATGTCTCGCCCTTGAAAACTTGAATCAAATTGCAGTTAGAAATTGATAACATTTGCCTCTGACTTCTGAGTAAAGAATCCAAGCTCAACATCTGAGGGGCATACGATCAAGTTCTTATCTGCAAAGGTGATGGATGGAGACTTGAACTGGATGTTGACTTTTTCAAGTGTTTAGTAATGCAATTTGGAGTCTCTAATGCCTTAGCAGAACATTTGTAAAATGCTAAGAAGTTATCTTTTTGAGCAATGTGTGGTCACTTATCTGGATGACATTCTAATGTTATTGTTAGTGGCTAAAAATGAAAGACTATTCAGCATTATGTTTCAAGATATGTTGTCTGTGCCAAGGTAACTTGTTCTCGCCCAACAGTCCTTCAGCAAATGCCTGCTCCCCAAGGAGCTCTGTCTGAATGTACTTAATTAGGGATTGTCTATATGCTTGGTAAATAGCACAAAAATAGTGTTGAAGACAACAGAAAACACATTTTTGGTTCCCAGGTATGTGAAATTTGTTAGAGAGACTTTGGCGCTATCCGCAGTTAATAGGAGGTTCAGTGTGCTCTGTTTAATTGTCTCTGTTGCTCTCCTAGGATGTGCAACAGCGTTACCTGTATGTAAGAAGGAGACAGATTGCCTAGGTTGGTGGGCAACCTTCACCAGGTGAAGAGTGCAGATGTCTATGCTGTCTCAACTAATTCAGCAGTGTGTCCGTGCATTAACAGTGCAGGCTAATGGCCTGTGATCTTCTCAGCCAAATCGGGTTCACACACGAGGCCGCACTGGAGCCTCCCTCATAGTTGGTTGTTGCAGGGGGTTCAAAGAGTATTGATGAATGTGGTATGAGGCCCACGGATCTGGTGGCGATCCAATGGAGGCCCTGCAAAGGGAGGATTGCAGTGATGTAAGTGGTGCAGTAGGATATGATGGTAGGCTTCTCTCACCCAGTAAGGGCACACTGCTGGCAAGGGGGAATAATCGCCTACAAACAGATACTTTATTATTAGTTTCACTTTACTGTCACATGCTATCATGAAGATGGTTACTTTTTAGTCTTACCAAAAAAAAATCTCTCAATCTCTATGTTCTTAAAAAACATATTGTGTTTTTTCCTACTTTATACTGTGCTTACTAGAAAATACACAGGGGCAGAAATTTTTTTTATCTGCATTTACTCATAAACGTGTTGAATTCCATAAATACTAGTAAATTAATCAAATTGTAATTTGTCTGTACAGACCTCATTGTGATAGAAACGTGTTTTAAAATAAAACAAAATGCTTTTGCAGCAATAAATTGGGTTGTCGGAGCTTGGCTCATAGCTTGGCAGTGTCACTTCATTTTTTCCACTTGATGCTTTCTTTTTTCCAACCTGGCACTTGTGATATAAGAGATTTTGTACATTCCCACATCCCACCTCCTGCTTCCCCCTCATCACCGTTTTGTATGCTTAAATTGTGCATCTGCTGCATTTACCATGGAAATTGTGACTCATAGTGGGATTTGTTAAATGCTGGTGTTTTGCACCCAGGTCTTATGAATTCACCTCTCTCAGGACCATACCAGTTTTAATTCTCCTCTCAAACAGAAAAAAAGTGTTCTCTGAGACAAACATGTTCATATATTAGAGGAAATCTCTTCCATCTAAAATGCATTTAAAATGGGCTTTAGAATTATTTGCATAATTGATAACCATCAAGGAGAAAGTGTAAAATAAACATCACCGATAAAAAGGTACTGGCAATGGAAAACCTATTGACTTATATAGATATTTGCTGCAGCTGCCTCTGATAACTGCACAAAGCATTTTCCTTTTAGTAAGGTGTGGAAAACCTATTGGAAGGGATCTTGGATCATTCAGCCAAGCATAGTGTTTTTTGCTGACGGTCCTAGGTAGCTAAGCATAATGACACTTATTTTTTTTTTTATTATTTTTTTTATTTATTTTTTTTTTTTTGCCTGCACCCTCTTCTTCGTTGTGCATTTGGACAAAATAGGCTTGTGTTCTCGAAGTTGATCACTGATTTAGTGGATTTGTGCTTCACTATTATTACTCTGATAGTGCGAAGAGGTGTGTAGCATTTTCTAGATGAATGCATCCTATAGCTGATATAGCTGATTTGTGGAGATCCACATTCATTTTGGTCTTTTTTTTTTTTTTAATTTGGCAGTTCTTTGCCTTTCTTCATACTCACCGATGACGGAAGGTTTTCTCACACACAGTCTTCCTTTAAGTAATCTAGGCAAGGATTCCACTGATGTTCCCTAAATATTGTGTTATGAAACAAAGGGACATGACAAATTAGCGGTGGCATGCGTCTTTCCGATACTGTAATTGTCGGCCATTAACCTGCTTACACGAAAATGTTGGCAGGCTAAATGCCGACACTTGCATTGTGTGACAAATGTACAAAGTCCTCATTATGATTGGCGACATTCCCAGTGTCGCCAGTCACATTGCTGACATTGTGAATGTCGCCAATGTGACGCTCATATGTGGTGCTCTAATGACTTACAGTAATGAACAATCCAAAGCAGTCACAATTGTGGTGAGAAAATATATTGCGATTGTGAATGGTAAAACTAAACCAGGATTTTTTTTCTATGAAATTTATGTTTAGATTATTTTATCTTTGTGTTGTTTCTATGTTTTCTGTGCTGCATAAAAAGGAGTGAAAAAAACTTGTAACTTTTTTTTTTTTTTTTTTCTTTTTAATTGTACCCCATTATTTCAGAGAGACAGCAGCAGCTTGAGGCGGAAATGCATGAACAGTATGTAGATGCAGGTCATGACCTGCACATCCCCATAAAAAGATCAACACAGCCCCCTTCCGAGAGACCAGGAGAAAGGCGCAGGATAGAGATGAAGAAACTTTATGGAGAAGATGCAGCTAAAATCCAAGGAATGGAAACTGCTATGCAGCTCAACTTTGACAGACACTGTGATAAAAAGCAACCAAAGTACTGGCCAATCATCCCATTAAAATTATAAGTCTCTGTGCAGAGATTTGAACACTTGCTATATAGTGGTAACATTAGACGACACAGCTGTATCAACATGTAAATTTAACCTAGCCAGTCAAGTTTTCCTGTGGGTTATAAGTCTACATTACTATGGCAATAGATTTATGCACTGATATATTCTAATTTTAATTAATGTATACTTTGTTGTTTTTGCATTTTTCTTCAATATATTAGTCAATTTAATGTTTTTGCCTTATTATTTTTAGAGATTTCATGTTCTAGTTTTCCTTATGGACAAAGTTCCTTTGATATGGACACATACTTTTTGGTTCATTATTAGGTATCTTGTAGATGCAGAGTTTGAGGTTGTATCTGTTCGACAAGGGGCCCTGTTCTGCCAATTGATAGATGATCATCAGATTTAGACCTTCCAATGGCTGCAGTCATATATTTGACCTTGTGAAAAGCAGGCTTATTTTTATCTAATGACTATTAAATCAAGCAGTTCATGTGTCCTTCTCTAATAGACTACCAGTTCTATGTAAACTTACTCCTCTTATTATACAGACATTTACTGTATTATCTTCTATGCACACAATGTTTCATATTGCTTATGTAAAATTGTAATTATACCGTGTTTTATTGCTTTGTTTACTAGGTTAGATTTGATTAGTGATAAAGTAACTGGTCTTGACATGTCAAGATGTTTAGCTTATGCTCTATACAATATTAATGTTTTGTTTTTTTACATTTTTTCCAACAGCAACATACTTTTATTTGATGTCCAATATCAGTGTGATCTAAATTGCAACACAGCAAACGGAATGCATTATGCAATTCACTGCTGAAATAGAATTCAAAGCAAATAGATCTATTCACTTCTCTCCCAAGTTCTCCCATGTGAGCTATTTAAATGTCAATTCAAATTCTTAGAATATGAGAATCTGGACATTCTGATCTGATTTGCACTTTGTAAAAAGTGTTGTACTGAAGAAAAATTATGCTTTTTATGCTTCACAATTGTGCCTTTGGCCATACATTTGGGTTTTGCTTTAGGGAATAAAAAAGCTGAAATATTGTCTCAAATTCTGTATTGAATTACATTAATAAATGTAAGGTTAAAATAATGAATTTGAAAACACTAAACATAGACTAGAATAAGCCTATTTGGTCTTTAATGGTTACATTTTGTGACAAACTATATACTATAACTTTATTACAATACATTGCAGTGTAAAATTGTAGTGAATCTTTTCAGAGTTCTTCATTGAGGGAATTAGAAGTAAATGTGATTATGGAAGCTGCATCCATTATAATATTACTGTATTCTAGAAAGAAGAAATATCAAATCCAAACTTAGACTGTTGTAGTTTGTCACAGTGGAATCAATACTATGAATTAATGTATTACTAAAGGGTATTATTTCCTTAACATGATTAAATTGACCCATCCATCAGTTCTGTGTCCTGAAGGCGTTCTCATGTGTAAAGTATACTCTCTGCAACTCAGTAGCTAGAAGAATGTTGTCAGTTTTGAGGTTGGGGGATTGTCTTCAGAAGAATGGCTTTGTATAAGCCAATACACTTTGCTTTGTATACTATTGAAACCAAACATTTGGAAGCCTCAGGGAATGTGGTTTCTGTGGTAAGTGTAAAATACAATTGCAGAGGGGAAATCTATAGCAGTCATTTGAAATGTGTTCATTTACTCCTGATATTATATTTAAACTATTATTATCGTTTATTTGTAGGGCGCCACAAGGTTTCCGCAGCGCTGCACACAGTACAAACAGTAGCCTATACAGGGTAGAACAGTACAAAACAATAAACACACAGTACTTCAGAAACTCCGGGAGGGCAGATACAGTAGAGACGGAGCAGAAGAACAGGTATGGAGACAGGAGGGAAGAGGGCCCTGCTCATTTGAGCCTACATCCTAAGGGAGGGTAAACAAAGTCAGGCACAAAAGGGAGCCAGTGAATCAAAGGGGAGAGAGAAGAGGGGTCAAGGGAGGATGAGCAGAAGAGATGAGAGGTTAAATGGATGGTTGGTAGGCCTTAAGGAACAGGTGAGTTTTAAGTGCCCGCTTGTTCTGATTCGTCCTTTGGCAGCAGTATCATTTTGAACACCAGAAGCAGTTTCAAACAAAATAAAATACTTTTCACTGTTTACGTGTTTATTTTGGGTTCTCTCCGATTCTCCCGAATATCGATATCCTGTCAGCGGAGCCTTGACTGTTTAGCCAAGCGGTTTTCTAGACCACTCCCCATCATAAAAGAGCCTGGCACAGAATACCCACTGCTGGGACCTGTGCAAATTAGTGGTGGCCCAGAGCAGCGAAGCTCCCAGAGTTCACACCACACGCTGCTTCCTCTGCCAGGTTGGGGCGTGAATGGCCAAACACTGCATACATGAATGCAAGTAGGAACCCCTTCACCACCATACAGTGGATTCCTTCTTAAGCTGCATCATCACTGCAATTTCCTCCAGAGCATTGGAGCATTACCTGCTAAGTGTCCTGTAACGATGCATCTCCCCCCTTCCTCCTCTTCTCTTTTCTTAATGTTTTCAATTGTCTGGTTTTTGTAATTGTCCCACTTTATTTTGTGATGATTTTATTGCTTTATTCTATTATGTATAAAATCTTAAATTAAAATTTATCACATAAAAAAAAAAAAAAAAAACTTCCTCCCTCTCGTAGTTAGTTTGGTACAGATTCTATGCTGTAGGACCCCATGGCTCTATACACCAAGGCCAATATCACGGCTGTCCTAGAAATTAAAAATATGAAACAGATCCTTAAAGATGACGATGCCAAGATAATGTCTGGCCTATCGTCGAAAGTCTCTTACCTCGGTAACAGGGTGGACAAACTCGAGAATAAGCAAGAGAAAATCATCCCGCTTACTCGGCTGCAGAACAACCTCCAACTACTAGCAGACAAACGTGGATGCTAAAAAATTGGGAATGATGTAACAACATCAGTATCCAATATTAGTCAATAGATTGACCCCAACCGGAGGACTGTTTGCTCAGCCTTATCAGATTGCTGGCTCTGATAATGCCAGATGATATGCTGATTTTCGATAGAACACACCAAGCTTCTCATGCCCTTCCCTGACTGAACTCCAAGGTCGTGATTCTACACCTTCATTATTGTAAAGCAAAAGGTTAAATTCTCAGGGAGATCTGGCCCCCTCAACTCTCGGACAGATGAAGGACATGTCTTAAATGCTATGTTACAATAAAATAGATATGGGTTTTTTCCTTTTCCCTTCAAGTTTGCACTGCGGGCAAAGTGCTGTCTGCTAGATCAGCAGATGAATCTTTTCTTATGCTCAGGAAGCTGAATATCCAGTCTCCACCGACTACCTAACGATCGGCCTTCAAGCAGTAGCTGAGATCCTCTACCTCAACGAGCTCCTGAACGGTTTTGGCAAACTGTCTCATCCAAAGCTCCACCTGAATTCCTGCTTCCCTCCATCTTCTTGGCCAAAGTGCATTTGTTATTTACCTCTGGTTGCTCCTGTTTTAGTTGCCCTGCCACTAATCTCCAAGGCAGGTGTTTGGGTCTACACAGTTTCTTTGACAGATTTGAGGGGTTTATACACAGTCATTTGTTCCAACCTATGTTTGAACAAAAGGTTATTTTTAAATTTTCCACGATCAACAATATTATATAATCACAGTTGACTTTATGACAGCTATGAGACACTATGGGCCTGATTCATTAAAGAAAGTTTAAGCAACAAATTGAGTAAGTTTTCTGGACAAAACCATGTTGCAATGCAAGGGGTACAAATTAGATTATTATTTTGCAGGTAAGGAAATTACTGTCTGTTTTTTCATGTAGCACACAAATACTTGATAGCTTATTTGTACACTGAAACTTACAGTTGATCGAGGACATGCCCTACCCGAAATATAAATCTGCCATCACATTTTAAATTTACCTCCCCCTCCAATGCATCATGGTTTTGGCTTACTTACTTTTTCCTTAAGTTTCCTTAATGAATCAGGCCCTATATCTCTGTTGCACTTTGTTGACTTTTTTGATTATTACTGTTTGTGTGTTCTGTTCAGATTTTGTACTAAGTTTCACAAGAACTAGAGGAACTTCAACCATAGCGATGATATAAGTTGCACTTTACTATGTAATTTTTTTTTTTTTTTTTGTTTAACTGTTGAGTTTATGTTCTATACTTTGTACACTACACCTCAGATTATTTGACACACCACCCCATCCCAACAACACTAATGCTCCACCAGACTCCTCCTACCTCTTTATTCTTCATCTCTGTCCATTTCTACAAAGCCATACCCCACACACTTTGGATTCTAGAGTCTTAACATCGTCTACTCCTAACCTATAGTAAATTCATTGCCACATTATCCTGCCATTTCATTCCTTGGGCCTGATCCCTTAATTCATGTCTGTGACACTGGCCCTCCTATCTCTACGCTTTCTATACCTTATTTCATATAATTTTCCTTCTTTTACGGCCATCTCCCAGAACCACTGGCAGCCTCCTACCACCTTTCCCCAGTCCCTCCTTTCCCTACACTCTCCTTCCCCTTCCTTGCCCATGCGCTGACTGCTTAAGGACCCTGGTGCTCTGATTACATCTATTACTGTTGTCTTTGCTCAGCTCATATTTCCCTATACATATGTCTTTTTAAAGGATAACATTTAATGTCAAAGGTCTGCATTTTCCCCAAAAATGCTCTACTTTGTTCTGATCACTAAAACAAATGAGAGGACACGACGTGTTCCTGCAGGAGCCCCGTTTTGTTGGGACTTGCCACCTGGAGCTCAGATCTCGGCACTGCCCCTCCTCCTTCCATGTGTGCAACCCTTCCGTTAAAAAAAACAAAAGTGTTGCTATCTTGTTTTCCAGTGGTTTAATGTTTATGGCCTTCAATGTCCTATCGAAATCAGAGGGGTGATACCTTATTTTGGTGGGAGTACTGAATGACACAACTTATACCTTAATATACATGCCCCAACGCAAATTGAGCCCACTTCTTTCACAACCTTAGTGACATCCAGGAGAGGCAGTGTGATCATAGCCAGAGACTTCAAGCTTACGTTTGATAGCCATCTGGACAGGTCCAAGCTCCCATATGACACATCTATTCATTCTAAAGTTCTGATATGATGCATGGCGTCATAAAGTTCCCACTACAAAAGACTACACTTTTCCTTCCTTGCTCCATGATGCCCATACCAGGATTGACATGATCTTTCTCAGCATTTACTCCAGTACTTGTTCGGCCCACGGTTCAGCCATGGCTGATATAACAGACCCCCGCCCAAGCCAGTGCTTCATTAGCACCTTAACCCCCATATACGGATACTCTAAAATACTTGTTAACATCAAAGTAAAGTTCCAAATATGAAATATAAATATCTGTGTAGAGGAAGACCTGTGTGCTGTAAAGGTGCATATGAAAAGATCCCAGGGGCCGCGGCAAGTCCATTAAAAGAAAAATATAGAGGAAGGATCCATCAAATGTAGCATGTGCAGTTGAAGCCACTGCATCTACTAAGTACTAAGTAAGTAAGGTCAGAGAGTACGACAGTGGGGGAATTTTGATGATACGAGACGTCATAATAGTACCATAGATGCCATAATTGGGTAAATTTATGTGTTTTATTATTCAGACAACCATAAATATTTTCTTTAGTTGCGAATCACCAAATTTTGTTGTACATTCGCTGCATGGAGGGGGGATCAGGTTGTTGCCAGTGACAAGTGCTAAGTAGCAGTGTTGAGAATTTGTGTAGTCTGTCAGAGGTATTATCGCAGCCCAAAGTGAATATATTTTTATTTTGAATATGTTTTCCCATAAATATGTAAACTTCTCATCAACCTAATCTATAATCCTCATTACTATATATTGACACAATAGAAGGTTTTAACTGTGATCTTTGTTTTTAATTTATTCTGTTGTAGGGCTTGCAATATCCCACATTTAAAGTTGAGCAGCTTGTCATCAATTTAACATTTTTACATATATTGTTAGCTACATTTAGGGCTAGATTTACTAAACTGCGGGTTTGAAAAAGTGGGGATGTTGCCTATAGCAACCAATCAGACTCTAGCTTTCATTTATTTAGTACTTTCTACAAAATGACAGCTAGAATCTCATTGGTTGCTATAGGCAACATCCCCACTTTTTCAAACCCGCATCTTAGTAAATCTAGCCCTTAGTGTGTGTGTGTAGAGAGAGAGAGAGCTATATCTTGTAATAAACACAAATATAGATGCAATAGTTTAATATAAAAATGGTTATGTAAACTGAAGGACTGAAACTTAAGTGTATAAAGTGTAGTTGTATTATTTTAATAGAGCAAGCTAGAAAACAATTCTTCAATATTTAACCCCTTTAACACTAATGAATCAATTTGTACACGTTTATAAAATACATTTAACCTTATTATATTTAACAATGCAGAGAGAGACAATTTACTGGAATATCTGTTTCTTTTCCGTGAGTTAATCCAAGATTATCATATCTAGCATCTTGTGGATCAAGCTAAAGAGCCTAATGAGATTCATGTTCTGGTTCACAGGATTAGCCCTTGCATAACAGGAAGAATCATGATGAAATGCCATAATTGCCTTTAAAAAATGGGAACATTTCCATTTTTATAACTATAGTATATGTTATATAGAAAAATTATAAATGCTTGTCCACCATACTTTTAAATCAGAAAGACCTTCTGAATTCACTAATGAACATCTCTACAATATTTATGTAATTGAACAGAGAGGTAGATCAGTTTAACCATGGCATTTGGGACGTATTGTATCAGTCATAGACAGGAGTTTATAGTAGCCAGAGCGGGAGAGAATGGTAACATCCAGAATGACACAAAGTCAGAGGGCATGGGGGCTTTAGGTGACAGTCAAGTGGAGATGATAGTGATGCAGTTGGACACATGGAATAAAAGAGGAGAGAGGTCAGAAGAGAAGATGTAGATTTGGGTGATATACATCATTTAGCCTCCTATAAGTTCACAGGGATAAAAAAAAAAAGCAGAAACGAGTCTAAAATTGCGTAGGCGAGTAAAAGAAAAGGTTGGTGTGGGGAACTGGACCGTGATGCATGGTGACGAATTTGCCATTGAAGTAGTTGGCGAAGTTGTGGGTAGTGAAGAAGGTGGGCAGAGAATTGAGCTGAAAGTGGCAAAGAGACAATAGGTTAGAATATGGGTGGAATATTAGGGATTTAAAGTAGTTTTTCTTAGAGGATAATTTTGTGGTGGAGAAATATTTTCTCCATTGGTGCTTGGTGGAACCAGACCACTTTTGCAGGTGTTTGGGTCTGTTTGTAGTGCCAAAAAATTCCTTACATATCATCATTAATGAAATTTGGACCACTGATTTTTTCATATAATAATTTGACCCCCGCAAGATAATTAATAATCATTTTTGCCCCTCTGAACAAGAAATCATGATTACCCTCATAATTAAAACTTATATTGTGTCTCCTGTTATTTTAATATTGGCCAGGTGAAGTGTTTGCTTATCCCGCGTATCCAAAGCAGCAAGTTGAATCTTGCGATTTTCACAGCAATCTCGAATTTGCAAAATCGCAGCTTCACGCATATGGCGACTTGTATTGTTAAAGTGGGCAAGCATAGGATGGCGATTTGTAGCATGGCGATTTTGGTAAAATCACTTTACTATCAACTCGCACTTTCATACATCATCGAGTTTAAACTCGCCTGAGAAAATTGCTGAAAAATTGTAGCTTGATACATTTACCCCTAGGAGTACTCACTAACTGATCAAACTACCATGTGACGCTCACCATAAAGTCAATTGCAGACAATGACAAAGGTTTTTGTCTTTCTTCAAAGTACTTTATTCTCAGGGTTATAAAGTTCTTTCAGTAAAGGTTAATTATATGTGCACCATGAAAACCCTGACTACTCTCAATTCTGTCCTGACACAAAGGCCGGTGTTCAGTGCAGCTCCTGATGGTCATTTTTGAGTGTGGGTGTGCAAAATGCATTCTGCTTTATCAATATGCATTAACATTTTATCATGGTTGACAAGTTGATGGTTATTAAGAGGATTAAGAAATGTTATGAAAAGAACTGGCCACTTTGTTTCAAATCTTCCTTAATGTCTCACTTGTAAGAATCCTGCATGTTTCACTCTTGTTTGTATTGTCATTGCCCAGCGCAGCCAAGTAGACTCCATTCCCACAGGGGTTGGATCTCTATAAATTAGAGATTCTCCTCACACACACTTTAAGCAAATATACATAAATAGATTCATTTATATTTTAGTTTAGGCTTCCATATGTCTTTAATTATACACATGGAAATTTGCAATGTGGAATACTTTTCTCTCCAGATTCGTCTATTTTAGAATAATTTCTGTAAAGGGTTATAAAATATTATCGTTAAGAATCTCATATATCAGCTTGTTTTGAATTATGAAACAACCTCTGCCATTAAAAGTACTTACTGTCACGGGAGATTAGTAATATTGTTTATTCACTTTAACAGGTAGGGACAGTGGAACATTTTCCATTTATGGGCATGGCCAATCTTAAACTACATACAGTATATTCAATACAGATATATACCGATCAGCCACAACATTAAAACCATCTGCCGTATATTGTGTGGTTCCTCCTCTTGCTACCAAAACAGCTCTGATACGTCAAGGCATATACTCCACAAGACCTCTGAAGATATTCTGTGGTATCTGGCACGAAGATGTTAGCAGCAGATCCTTAAAGTTCTGTAAGTTGCGAGGTGGGGCCTCCATGGCTCAGACTTTTTCATGCACATCCCACAATTGCTCAATCGGATTGAGATCTGAGGAAGTTGGAGGCCAAGTCAGCATTTTGCACTCTTTGTCAAGTTCTTCAAACAATTCCTGAGCAATTTTTGCAGTGTGGAAGGGTGCATTATCCTGCTGAAAGACCTCTGCCATCAGGGAATACTGTCTGCAATGTTTAGGTAGATGGTACATGTCAAAATAACATCCACATGAATGCCAGGACCCAAGTTTCCCCAGAAGAAAATTGCCCAGAGCATTACGCTGCATCCACTGGCTTGCCTTCTTCACATAGTGTATCTCAGTCCCATCTCTTTCTCAGGTAAACGACTCACATGCACCCAGCCGTCCACATGATGTAAAATAAAACGAGAATCACACCTTCTTCCATTGCTCCATGGTCTAGTTCTGGTGTTCATGTGCCCATTGTAGGTGCTTTCAGTGGTGGACAGGGATCATCATGGGCACTGACCGATCTGTGGTTATGCAACCCCCATACACAGCAAGCTGCTATGCACTGTGTGTTCTAACACCTATCTATCATAGCCAGCATAAACTTTTTCAGCAACTTGTGCTACAGTAGTTCTTCTGTGGGATTGGACCAAACAAGCTAGACTTTGCTCCCCACGACTCTGTTGCCAGTTGAACGGTTGTCCCCTCTTAGATCAGTTTTGGCAGGCGGTACTAACCACTGTATAACGGTACCACCCCACAAGACCTGCCATTTTGGAAATGCTCTGATCCAGTCGTCAAGCAATTACAATTTGGCTCTTGGCAAAGTCATTAAGATCCTTACGCTTGCCCATTTTTCATGCTTCCAACACTTCATCTTCAAGAACTGACTGCTCACTTGCTGCCTAATATATCCCATTCCTTGACGTGCTATTGTAATGAGATAATCAAGGTTATTCACTTGTCAGTTGTTTTAATGCTGAGGCTGGTGTGTATGCAATAAGACATACAAAATACATACAAAATACATACATATAGAATATAAAATATAACAAACACATTACCAAAGTAAAATCATGAAAGCATTAATAAGATAACATGAGTTTCAAACCATATCCATAGTTCACCATAGTTGAAAACATTTTAGCAGAACCTGCAGGGCCTGATTAAGGGTTCTGGCCGCCCTAGGCTAATACGGCCGCAGCCCCCCCCCCCCCTCCTCCGAATATATAGGTGTATAGGAACCCTCCTGAATATGAATGCTCAGGTGTATTCTCCAGCATTCAAATTTAGACAGATTGTGCCATTGTCTCTTACCTGTTCTTGCTCTTCTCTCTTGCAACTTTGTTATCCTCTCGCTGGCTTCTGGAAAGTTGGCGTCCTGTTTTGAAAATGCAAAAATGTATTATAATGCAAACCCTGAATGATTAGGCCCTTTAGTTAAAACAAAACACTCCATTATGGCCAGCTAAAAGTACCCCATTGGACAGGCATATATAAGCAATATCTGAATATTTGTTGTCAATCAAATACAAACCTCTACCAGCCCCATCTCACTAATATTTAGTATTCTAGTGATTGCTGAGACCACCCATGTGACCACCACACAATCATGAGATTCTGCCCCCCAAAGCTGCTGTATTTTTTAAATACCCCCTGCAGCCATTTTCCTTAACCACAACCCCCCCCCCCCACAGCCATTTTCCTTAACCCCTGCTTCAGCCATTTTCTTTACCTCCCATCCTGCATCCATCCCCCTTACAGCTATTTTCCTTACCTCCACTCTGCTTGCTAGCTATCCCCCCCATCACATCAAAACTCCCCCAGTCACATATATCAGCCCCCCTCCTCTGCCCTCCTTTATACATATCAACCTCTCTCCCTCCCTATAGATTTTCATGGCAGCCCACCCCCTCCCACCCTATAGATTTGTATGACAGTCCCCCTCTCCCTCCCTATACATATGCATGACAGTCCCCCCTCTCCCTCCCTATAGATATGCAGGGTAGTCCCCCCCCTCCCTATAGATATGCAGGGTAGTTCCCCCCCCCCTCTCTATAGATATGCAGTGTAGTTCCCCCCCTCCCTATAGATATGCAGGGTAGTTCCCCCCTCCCTATAGATATGCAGGGTAGTTCCCCCCCTTCCTATAGATATGCAGGGCAGTTACCCCTCCCTATAGATATGCAGGGCAGTTCTCCCCCTCCCTATAGATATGCAGGGCAGTTCCCCCCCCTCCTTATAGATATGCAGGGCAGTTCCCCCCCTCCCTATAGATATGCAGGGCAGTTCCCCCCCTCCTTATAGATATGCAGGGCAGTTCCCCCCTCCCTATAGATATGCAGGGCAGTTCCCCCCCTCCTTATAGATATGCAGGGCAGTTCCCCCCCCCTCCCTATAGATATGCAGGGCAGTTCCCCCCCCTCCCTATAGATATGCAGGGCAGTTCCCCCCCTCCCTATAGATATGCAGGGCAGTTCCCCCCCCCCCTCCCTATAGATATGCAGGGCAGTTCCCCACCCTCCCTATAGATATGCAGGGCAGTTCCCCACCCTCCCTATAGATATGCAGGGCAGTTCCCCCCTTCAATTACCTGTAGTTGTGCCAGCGTCGCTACTCTCCTCAGATCAGCAGATAGGAAGTGAAGACGTCCTGCTTCCTGTCTGCTGCACAGCAACAGGCAGCCTGGCGATTGGCTGTGTTGCTAACCACTGACCACCATTGCTTTTGATTGTCGAGCCCTCCACCCCCCCCCCCCCCGCGGCGACCCCCCCTCCCCCACCCCGAAAAAAAAAGTGAATGAAGAAAAAAAAAAATGTAAAAAAAAAAAATTTTTTTTTTTTTTAAAAAATACCCACAGGGCAGCGCCCCCCGGGACTCAGCGCCCCAGGCTGCAGCCTGGTCAGCCTAGTGGTTGATCAGGCCCTGAGAACCTGTCTAATGTTACAGGAAATCTCATTCCAACCCTTCACCATAATTGAATAACATGGAAGTAATAACCAGATTATACATGCAAATTAAACAGTCAAAATTACCCACTTATCAGAAAAAAACATGTAAATATATAAATGTAAATATAGTTAAATAAAATAAATTGTCTACCGACTTGTTTCTTGTACATGTTTGACTGCTGAAACAAAGGTCGGCACTTACAGTCTCAGCCAGTCTAAGGCTTAATTCTGAAATGTGTAAAATGGGACATTAATGTGAAGGCCTCATTTAAAAATCCTGTTTCTGCAGGGATGCAGAGTTTGATCTAGGAAATTGGATGACCGTCCTTGTGGTCTTGTAGCCTTTCTTCTGGTAAGGTCCTGCTGGTCAGTGGCAGGGATAGTATAGGATCTAGCTGATTAAAAAATGGCTCCCTTGTTGATTGCTGTAATGGCTGCCAGGAGGTGGGCCCAGTATTATCCACAAGTGGCTCAGGACAGAAACCACCTACAAGATGAATGCTGAACCAAAGTCTGCCACCACAAATAGTTTATGATTCCCAAAATATCTTCACTCCATATTTCCTATATTCTGCATGTCCTGCCATGGTCACACATTCTGCCCCTCCCAACCCTCAACTTGTCACACATAATGCCCTTCCCAACTCTCCCCATCTTACACACATGAATATTGCCAATTGAAGTAATGCCAATCCATTTCCTCTAAACAGTACAAATTCTTACAGGTGTGACTTGATTTGGCCCATGTTCTAGTGATTTGTGGAATGACTGGGTTGATCAGGAATATGACATAAACAGATCAGACATGGTCTCTAGTGTCCCGGATTTCAAATTTGGAATGTTGGAAGTTAAACTACTCCCAGGGTCCCTGGACAAAATATAGTAATGTGATTTGAAACACTCACATTAGTCTCAGACATAAGTCTGAGGAGGAGTGTATTTGTTTCAAGTATAAGTGATATGGATGCAGAAACGACATTACTGAGTACTATTAAAAAACAAAGTGTTTTTTCTTGATTTTCCTTTGGGCAAGGGATGGGTAAATGCAAAAAAATAAACACATTGGGCCTGATTCATTAACTAATGTAAAGCAAAAAAAAAATGAGTAACTTTTCACCTTGGCAAAACCTTGTTACTTTGGAGGGGGAGGTAAATTTAAAATGTGGGGACAGGTTTATAATTGGGCTAGGGCATGTCCTAGATCAACTAAAAATGTCAGTGTAAAAATAAAACTTAAGTATTTGTGTCATACATGCAGGGCCGGATTAACCCGAGGTCTAACTGGGCTACAGCTCAGGGGCCTCAGGCATCCAGGAGGCCCTTGAAAGTGCTCAGCAGCATTATTGATCGGTGCAGGGGCGGTGGTGCCCCCGGCCCGATGAATGCTGCTGAGCCTGTCACTGTAGTCCTTCCCTGGCACTCAGTAATCTCCTTACTGAGGAGATCTCGTGAGAGCGAGACTATGAGTCTCACTCTCACGAGATCTCCTCAGTAAGGAACTTACAGCGCGCCACGGAAGGACTACAGTGACAGGAGAAGGAGGTAAGCGCTTGGGGGGGGTGGCGGGCGGCTCACAGGGGGGCCTCACTGGGGAGGGCCCTCACTGGGGAATGGAGGGCCTCAGTCCAGGGGCCTCCATTCCCTAAATCCGACCCTGCCTACATGAAAAAACACCAGTATTTTCCTTATGTGCAAAATAATGAACTAATTTGCACCCCTCGAATTGTAACATGGTTTTGTCCAGGCAAATTTTTTTTTGCCTATCCTTAATGAATCAGGCCCATTGTATATTGCATGAAAATGCTAGGGTTTCTAAATAGGTCAATTCTCCTGCACTTCTGTTACACCTAACGGCTGACTATCATAACCTTGTAGCACAGGATGTAGAGGTCTTCACCTATAGCAGCCGCCTTTCTCATAGAGCTCGTTGCACTCACAGGTACACAGATGCCCCCAGGTCTTAAATTCAGCGTAGTGCAAGCTTATGAATATCACCGCAGGGTGGTATAGAGGTTGATGACAAGAGATAAGCGTGGTCAGGAACAAGCCGAGGTCCAAGGGCAGAAGCAGGCAGCGAGGTGAGGTTCAGGCAAGTGTCAGTGCCTGGCGGAAAACAAGGAATCCGACTCTCAAGCAAACCGGTCAGGGCTACCAGCAAAAGATCACAGTCTAGGAAACAAGCCAAATGTCATACATAGAATAATTAATCTAGGAATAAGCACAATACTCAGGAGCAGGTTAGCAACCAGGAACTGAACTGAGCCCTCCCTGCCTTAAATACATGGAAGGACCAATCAAAAAGTAAGAGGCACAGCATGAAGAAATCAGCCTCAGGAGGCTGATAATTAATTTAGATCCATTTGCGCACATGCCCGGTAGCCCCTCCTGCCGGGTCGCGGGGTTTTGACAGCTGGGCTAGCTGCATTTTCTTTCTTTTAAAATGTAATAGGCTTCTGAGTCCCACCGGGGAAAATTTTCCGACCAGCCCCTGACGGCCACATAGGTAGGTAATTAGGGCAATAAGTGTGAGAGAATGCTTTTACACATATAGCTGAAGTAGACTTCCCCGCAGCACACAGCAAACCTCACAGAAATTATTATTGCTAAATCAATAGTCTCTTCAATGAAAAAAATTCTATATATACGCATATATATATATATATATATATATATATATATATATATATATATATACACACACACACGCATATATATAAACGGCAGTGGAACATGTTTCAGTTAATCTGGGAGTATAGTGTTCATGTAATCAAGTCTGAAAATATACAGAGATGTCATGAATACAATGCCAAAGAGCAGGGCCTGAATAAGGGTTCTTGCCGCCCTAGGCTAAAACACCAGTAGGGCCCCCCCTCCCTCAAATCATTAAAGGAAACTTCAGGATTATTATCCAGCAAACAAATGTAGACAGATTCTCTTAACTGTTCTTACTGCTCTTTCTTGCAGCTTTATGTCATTTAGCTGTCTTCTGGAAAGTTGGGGTTCTGTTTTGAAAATGTGCAAACATTACAAACCCTCAATGAGTAGGTTCTTTAGAGAGCATCCTCATGAACGCCAAACAATACAGAGATGATGCCCCCTCCCCCTCAACTGCCATGTCATCACACCCCAGTGGCCAATTCATGATGCCCCTGGCAAATTCACCCGTTTCCTAAGTTCATCACCTACCCCAATGCCAATTCATCATCCACCTTAGCTCCCCCCACATACCTTACACTTGCCAATTTATAACATTAGTGAAAAGGATGTATGCATAAATGTCGCTTAACACCCAGTGGCCAATTCATGACCCTCTTCCCCCCAGTCATCAAATCACTGTGCCCCTTATCACATGGCCCCCTCAATACACTGTGCACTTTATCACACTCTGCCCCCCTCCATCACATTCTGCCCCTCAGTACACTGTCCCTCTTGCAGCACACTGTACCCCTCCATCACTCTCTGCCCCTCAGTACACTGTCCCCCTTGCAGCACACTCAGTCCCCCTTCATCATACTTTCCCCCTTACAGTCCACTCTGCTGTCCCCCATTGCAGCACACACTGCCCCTCATTACAGTACACACTGACCCCCTTAAACACACTCTACTGTCCTTATATAACTATGCGGCTATGTCCCTCAGGGCCGGTGCAAGACAGGATTTCCTAGAGAATTTCGCACACACCAAATGTCCACTTCCCAGACCCTCAAACACTTGACTTGTGTATAAAAAGAAAAAAGATAAGCCTTACCTCACCCAGCTGTCCACATGTAGCGATGTTTGATGTAATCCAAATAGACAGCCCTAGCATGTCCCTTCATTACACCACTGCCCTCCCCGGTGCATCACATCACTGACCCCCCCCCTGTGCATCACACCACTGCCCCTCCCTCTGCATCACATCACTGACCTCTGCATTACACTGCCTCCCCTCTGCATTACACTGCCCCTCTCCCCTGTACACCATGCTTTCCTTACCTGACACACACTTGTCTTCAGGCTGCTGCTTCTCTCTACCAGGTTCCTCATTGACACTGTTGGGACATGATGATTACATCAAGCCTGACAGCCAGTGAGGAGGTGGGGTGGGAAGGGTGCGACTGTGTGGTGGAGGGGGGAGGGGCTTAGAGCGACTCCGGGTGCTAGTAATCAAGTAAAATAATTTAAAGAAGATTCTTAAATCCTTGATTCCTCCCTCTCATTCAAGCCTCACATTCTGTCCCTCTCAAAATCCTGCTACTTCCACCTTCGGAATATATCTAAGATACGTCCCTTTCTCACCACGGAAGCCACGTAAACCCTTGTTCACTCGCTTGTTATCTCTCGCCTTGACTACTGTAACCTCCTTCTCTCTGGCCTACCTGATTCTCGTCTTGACCCTCTTAAGTCTATCCTCAATGCTGCTGCCCGCCTCATTTTTCTCTCCCGCCGCTCTGTATCTGCTGTCTCCCTCCAACAGTCACTACATTGGCTCCCCATACCCTACAGAATTATATTTAAACCCGTCACCCTCAAAGCTCTTAGTCAATCTTCCCCTCCCTACATCTCCAATCTCATCTCTACCTACACTCCTACCCGCCCCCTCCGCTCTGCCTTTGACCGCCGCCTCACTACTTCACTGATCACCTCCTCTCACTCTCATCTTCAGGACTTTGCCTGGGCTGCTCCGCTGCTGTGGAACGATCTTCCACGTTTCATCAGGTTAGCATCTACTCTCAAAGGCTTCAAGCGTGCCCTTAAGACTCATTTCTTTATTCAAGTCTATCAGTCCTCCTCCTATCTTCCTTGTCCTGGCTCTCTCCCTCAGTTAGTACCACCCTATTTGTGTCTCCCCCTTCCCTTTAGGATGTAAGCTTTCATGAGCAGGGTCCTCTTTCCCTGTGTGCTCCTTCTACTGTTCCTTCACCCTCTGTACCTCTTGGCCTGCTTCCCTAGCCCTGTTTTCCCTGTTTTAAGGTTTGGCCTTCTTCTCGCTGATTTCTACCATCCCTTTCACTATCTTTCCCAGATATAATCTGATTTGCTTTACCTTGTCACCTGTGTTTGTATACATTTTTGTATCATGTTGTGTCTTGGTTCTGTTTTCTGTATATGTAATGTACGGCACTGCGGACCCTTTGTGGCGCCTTATAAGTCAAAGATAATAATAATAATAAAAGAAGCTGGAACACAAATAAGAAGCTGGAACACGAATAAGAAGCTGGAAAAACGAATAAGAAGTTGGAAAAATGAATAAGAAGTGAATAAGAATCTGGAACATGAATAAGAAGCTGAAACACGAATAAGAAGCTGGAACACGAATAAGGATCTGGAACACGAATGAGAATCTGGAACACGAATGAGAAGCTGGAACACGAATGAGAAGCTGGAACACGAATGAGAAGCTGGAACACAAACAAGAAGCTAGAACACAAATGAAAAGTGAAAAAGAAGCTGGAACACAGATAAGAAATGAAAAATAAGCTGGAACACAGATAAGAAGTGAAAAAGAAGCTGTAACACGAATAAGAAGTGAAAAAGAAGCTGAAACACGAATAAGAAGCTGGAACACGAATAAGAAGCTGGAACACGAATAAGAAGCTGGACAAAACGAATAAGAAGTGAATAAGAAGCTGGAACACGAATAAGAAGCTGGAAAAACTAATAAGAAGCTGGAAAAATGAATAAGAAGTGAATAAAAAGCTGGAACATGAATAAGAAGCTGAAACACGAATAAAAAGCTGGAACACTAATAAGGAGCTGGAACACTAATAAGGAGCTGGAACACTAATAAGGAGCTGGAACACTAATAAGGAGCTGGAACACGAATAAGGAGCTGGAACACGAATAAGGAGCTGGAACACGAATAAGGAGCTGGAACACGAATGAGAAGCTGGAACACGAATGAGAAGTTGGAACACGAATGAGAAGTTGGAACACGAATGAGAAGCTGGAACACGAATGAGAAGCTGGAACACAAAGAAGAAGCTGGAACACGAATGAGAAGCTGGAACACAACAAGAAGCTAGAACACAAATAAAAAGTGAAAAAGAAGCTGGAACACAGATAAGAAGTGAAAAAGAAGCTGGAACATGAATAAGAAGTGAAAAAGAAGCTGAAATACGAATAAGAAGTGAATAAAAAGTTGGAACACGAATAAGAAGCTGGAACACGAATAAGAAGTAAATAAAAAGCTGGAACACGAATAAGAAGCTGGAACACGAATAAGAAGTGAATAAAAAGCTGGAACACGAATAAGAAGCTGGAACACGAATAAGAAGCTGGAACATGAATAAGAAGCTGGAACACGAATAAGGAGCTGGAACACGAATAAGGAGCTGGAACACAAATAAGGAGCTAGAACAGGAATGAGAAGCTAGAAAACGAATGAGAAGCTGGAACACGAATGAGAAGCTGGAACACAAAGAAGAAGCTAGAACACAAATGAAAAGTGAAAAAGAAGCTGGAACACTGATATGAAGTGAAAATTAAACTGGAACACGAATAAGAAGTGAAAAAGAAGCTGGAACACGGATAAGAGATGAAAAAAAAGCTGGAACACGAATAAGAAGTGAAAAAAAAAGCTGGAACATGAATAAGAAGTGAAAAAAAAGCTGGAACACGGATAAGAGATGAAAAAGAAGCTGGAACACTGATAAGAAGTGAATAAGAAGCTGGAACACGAATAAAAAGTGAAAAAGAAGCTGGAACACGGATAAGAGATGAAAAAGAAGCTGGAACACGAATAAGAAGTGAATAAGAAGCTGGAACACAAATAAGAAATGAAAAAAGAAGCTGGAACACAAATAAGAAGTGAAAAAGAAGCTGGAACATGAATAAAAAGTGAAAAAGAAGCTGGAACACGGATAAGAGATGAAAAAGAAGCTGGAACATTGATAAGAAGTGAATAAGAAGCTGGAACACGAATAAAAAGTGAAAAAGAAGCTGGAACACGAATAAGAAATAAAAAAAGAAGCTGGAACATGAATAAGAAGTGAAAAAGAAGCTATCTTCAGCCTGATTTCTTTTACTGGTGTGATATCAAACTGCCTGGTTGCTCCTCCCCAAAGCTGGGTCCCATGACTTCACCGGCCCTCCTCCCCAGGCACTGCTGAGGTTGTCAGGCTGTTCAGGCTACTACAGTTCCAATGAAGTGAGAGCAAGCAGCACCACATCTATCCCATCCCACCGCAGCACAGAGGACACTCACACAAAGCAGATCAGGGGGCAGAGGATAGGGCTCAACAGAGACGAAATCATGGGTAAGTTTACTGAGGAATGTCATCTCTTTCCCCTTCCCTGTTTGTTCTGCAGAGAATTCCCTTACATGCTGCAATGTCTACTATAGCAAATTGGGGATGTGCTCAAAACTTTGGAAACTTTCATTTGTTTGAGTTAACAGATGTTCATTTTAGGAGGGTGTTAATTTGGTTTGTGCGTGATGAGAAGAATATGACTATGTGTCCTAGCTAATAACCCATCGGAAATTAGGGAGATGAGGTTTTATTATTCAGCGTGGTTAAAATGAGCTTAGTGTGTGAGAATTACACTGTCCTCTTGTTTGAGTTATTAAGTCATTTAATGAGAAGTCGGCTAAAATTAGAATTACACAGGCTGTCAAAGCAGTCAGTGTTCATGTACACATCGCCAGAAGTGATTTACTGAGTGCTTTGCTTTAACCTATCTGATTAAATAATTATTTAACCGCACTGACATTTATAGCTGTTGCCTGGGTTTTAAAATCCACATCCCAGCTTTTAGTTTCTGGGATATAAAATACCACTTTGATTTAAGATGAAGAGTCCTCCTGCCTTTCTCATTAACTCTTTGATGCCACTTTGAGTAACAATAAAAAAATATTTTGTTTTAAATAATGCATTTTCCATGATTCTGGTCCATTCTGGACGTCCTCTGCAAGTGGTCTCTGTGCAGTGATTTAAATACGCTATATGGAATTTCTGTACACAGCAGGTTTCTAACCAATTCCTAACACATTCATTAGGCCCTGGTGTGACCCTTCTTTGGCAGGGTTTAAACAATTCAGTGTCTCATTCCGGAGACCTAATTAAAGATGATGTGTTAGGGTGAAGTTTTCTACCTGCTGCAAAATGCAATTAACAGTTTGCATGTTGGTAGTTTAAAACCACTCCGATATTACACGTTATAGTGTCTGTTAGGAAGGTTTCACACAGGTTGCCCATCAAGCAATCAGTCAGTTCACACAAATAGGAAAAAATAAGTCATTGTCAGATGCTCACACATTCTGCATGCAAACCCATCTGGCATATTACAATGTTTGATCTGAATCAGACTTGCATTTGTCAATCAAGAGAGAATTTCAGTTTGCTTGCTTTTAAAATAAAACTTCTTGTTAAATGTGTAGATAAGTTAAACAGTCACTCTTTTATTTTTATGCTATCTCTTAGTGATGGGCAACCTGAGCAACACTTCAAGAGCCACACATTATCATAGTAATAACTTAAAACAATACATGTAATCAAAGAAAGAGCCACCTAGCTGTAATAACATACCAGCAGGCAGTGTAAACAAGTGTAGCAAGCTATAACAAACAGATTTGATAGTAGAGTAGGAAGGAGCTTGCGGCCACAGGTGAAGGCTCGGGGGGCTGCCTGTTGCCTATCACTGGTATATAATCTGCGTACGCCTAGTGTATGGGGTTTAAAGAGCAAGAGGGCAGAACTTTCCCAGTTTTGTGGAGCAGTGATAAAAAATAATTTCATTTAGCAGAGTGAGCAGGGGCAGGGGGACATGTGCCCCCCAGGCCGGTCCCATCGTGGGCTACCTTGGGCTGAGGCACTGCGCCACCTGTATTTTATTTTATTTGAAATGTTCCCAATAGGCTACTGAGTCAAGTCTTGCCCCTTGGCTAAAATTTGTCAACCCTCCCCTGAGCGTAAGATTATTGAAATGAGGTAAATGGGTGGAGAGAGTGCAGTTTTAGGGTATACTAACCAACCTTTTTAAAGTTCTTTCTGGGAGATCCCAGGCAGGAGGGGGGTGTCAAAATGCCGCGATTCACCGCGAATCGCGTCATTTTTACAGCAAGAGGCCGTTTGCGGGATATCTACCTGCTCTCCCGGATATTCCGGCAGAGTTGGCAAGTATGTTTTAGGGGTGTCCTTGCTTTGTGAAGGGGCAGACATTCGTTTTCACTCAACAAAACAATTCAATTCTGAGTTTGTAGTGTTTGCACTTCGGGGGAGAAGTGCAGTTCTAGGTGCACGTTTGCCAAATGTAAGATTCAAATTGAAAAAACAAAAATGTTATGTTATCAATGCAGTTCCAGATTCTCCTCACAATGATTAATATTAGCCATAAATGAGGCTGTATCGGGCCTTAAATTAGGAGAAAAGCTGCAAGTTTAATGTAATGAATGGGGTGGTTCTAAAGTGGTAGAATTTTGGACTTTGAATTGTTTACCACTCAATTAAAAAAATCTGCTGTCTCCATGGAACATGATTTCTGAACCATTGCGTGTCACAGGCAGGTGATAAAACCACTGAGTACTTTTCCACATGTTGACCTATCTTAACAATTTGGTTTTGTTCTCATGAAAACAGATGGATTTTAAAGTGGAACTAAACTAAAACTCCTTTAATTTTAGAGCAGAAATTTGAGACATCTATTTGATGTGAAGTTGGTTCATTCCACTAAAGCCAACACTTCTTTCTTTTGGGTGCCAGACTCTGAAAAACAGTAATTGTAGAGTACTTCCTTTAATTCTCTCAACCCTGATGCTTTAGGGTCCACAGTACAGAGAAGATAAGCACTTGGGGGTATATCTACTAAACTGCAGGTTTAAAAAAGTGGAGATGTTGCCTATAGCAACCAGATTCTAGCTGTCATTTTGTAGACTGTACTAAATAAATGATAATTTGTTCAAACCCGCAGTTTAGCAAATATACCCCTTAGCGTTAAAGGATTGTTCACTGACAGATGATTAAATAGTTACTTGCACATGTCCTTCTGCAGCCTATAGCATCTTTTAGCATATACATGGCTTTATGCTTTCTAGCTTCCTCCTAGTAAGGAGTTGTTCATTTTCATTGCCCTTGGATATGACCTCCATCTCTCTTTGGCTCTGTGAATTGTATACAGTTGTAATTAGAAAATAGCTCTGTCACGTCCAGTGGGAACAAAAAGTAACAGCTCTGCTTGGAAGACCTAAATGTTTTAATAAGAAGCCAGAACAATAAGGCAATGTTTAGCAAAACCAAAGGTCTAAGTGAAATTAAAAAAAATAAAATAAATGGTGGACATCCTTATTTTAAACTTTATGTAGAACAGTGGTGGGCAACAAGCGGCCCACCAAGATCTCGCCTGTGTCTCCCAGCCTGCTGCTTCTGATTCCAGTTTTTCTTTGCAAGCAGAGAATAAGACTGATTGGGTACAGCTGGCTTCCTCGGCATGTGAGGGGTGGTGTGTGTGGCATGTGAGGGGCGGTCTGTGTGGCATGTCATGGGCATGTGAGGGGCAGTCTGTGTGGCATGTGAGGGGTGGGGTGTGACATGTCATGGGCATGTGAGTGGTGGTGTGTGGCATATCATGGGCATGTGAGGGGCGGTCTGTGCGGCATGTCATGGGCATGTGAGGGGTGGCATGTCATGGGCATGTGAGGGGTGGCATGTCATGGGCATGTGAGGGGCGGTCTGTGGGGCATGTGAGGGGCGGTCTGTGGGGCATGTGAGGGGCGGTCTGTGTGGCATGTGAGGGGCGGTCTGTGTGGCATGTGAGGGGCGGTCTGTGTGGCATGTCATGGGCATGTGAGGGGCAGTCTGTGTGGCATGTTTTGTCCCTGGAAATTACCTTGTTTTTCATAATTAAATAGCTGCCATGTACCACTACTCTTACTATAAATACAGCTCAATGCTTCTGTTAATTTTCTGACTGTTGTAATATGTATTTAAAGATTCCAATTAAATTGCTGGCATTATTCTGTAGCCAGACCATGTTTAGTGCAGGTGTATAGATGCACCTGACCATCACCTATGTGATAGATGAATGGTAATTGAAGTGAAATTGTCTGCTGCAGCAGGCCGTCTTATCAGTCAATATAAATATGGCAGCTCACAATCAGCAATTATCCTCTTGAAAACAGAGCTGTTCTGACAGCCAAGGAAACAAAAGCTAAGAGTACAGGTCACCCTTTAAAAAAACAAATATTTTTGTACAGATTTATTAAGAATATTTCAATACAATAAACAGTAAAATTTTAAGTTTTATCTTTCTTATAAAAAATTTCAGTGCTTTTTTCTTGATATTATTAAACCAAATTCTGTTAAGATCATTTATTAATCTCCTTGCTCATAAGCAAATAACCTTTAGCTTATTCATGAAATTGTTAATTAAGTGGTGTCAGAAAATAATTTGTCAAGTACAGTTTTTATTGCATAAGTAAGATAAAGGTCCTGCCATTAATACAGTCCTTTAATCATACTTGCCTGCTCTCCCAAAATGTCCGGGAGACTCCCGAATTCCGGGTATGTCTCCTGGACTCCCAAGAGAGCAGCCAAATCTCCCGCAACCTTTGCTTGACAGGCCTTAATGATGCAATTCATGACGAATCACTTCATTTTGTACCCGTCCCCGCAAGAAAATGCAGATTTTGTTGCAGGGGCAGGCCAAAGTGGCACAATTTGCCAAGCCCCACCTCCTTCCGCCCTTTGACCACATCCCTTTTCAGGGATCTCCTTCCTTAATATAGGCAAGTATGCCTTTAATGCTACATGTTATAATAAATCATCACTTAAGAAAGTTTTGTTTCTCAAAGTAAAACTGCACAGGTGCTGTAACCCACAATACCAAGACATATGACTTTATTTTTAATCTGCACTGGAACAAGTTGGATACAATGGATTTTTTTCACGTAGAGTTGCATTTGATTCCATAACCTTCCTGCTCCAGTTTAAATGTCTGAATTGACTATACGTTGCCATTGTCCCTCCCACTTCAGACTTGCCCACACATGTACACATAGAGTTTAATGATCTCATATAATCTCTACTCTAGTTAACATTATAATCATACTTATCAACTTTCTGAAGTTTGCTTCCGGGAGAGGTTGGCATGAGGGGGGCGGGCCTACAAATGCCGCGATTCCTGGTGAATCGCGCCATTTTGGACCTAATTCTGCCCACTTCACTAGGAAGTGGGCAAATGCGGGAGACTGCCACACTCTCCGGGGAGTCCGTGAGACTCGCCCGAAATGCGGGAGTCACCCGGACATTCCCGAAGAGTTGGCAAGTATGATTATAATGTTCTGATCAGCTACACTTGCCCCTAATGAAACGTATCTTTAAAAAAAAAGAAAAAAAAAGGCTACTTTGATAATGGTTTAGAGCAGGCATGGTCAACCTGTAGCTCTCCAGGTGTTGTGAAACTGCAATCCCAACATAGCCAGCTAATAACTGGCAGGGTATCTGCTGGCAAAGCATGCTGGGGCGTGTAGTTTCACAACATCTGGAAAGCCAAAGTTTGTCCAGACCTAGTTTAATTTATTTATTCACTATTTTTTTAAATACCCACCTCACCTCCTGCACAAACACACCTGTGTACTATACTGTATGTACAATGAAATGAGTAGAGTTAATGCAATACTCTGAGCAATGGCTGCACAGAGCAGCTCCCGGGGCACCCAGTCAGTAAGTCAATAGCATCCTTGGTAGGATGGGAATCTGATTTAAGGATAATAACCCATTTAAAGATTTTCATTACCAGATATTTATACAAAATTACTAAGTGCTTGTTTCTGCAAATTGACCTAAATTATGTCCATTGATTGTTTTGTAGTACAGTATATTATAAAGCTGATTTATATAGTAGATATGTTTTTATTGTAGAATGCTGCATATTTCACTACATGGGAAAAAGTAATATTAAAACACTCACAATTCACACAAAGACAGCGCTGACTGTACCACCACATTTCCAATCCTTTCTCTAATATTATAATGTTCCTAATCAGACCTCTGTTTTATTTTTGTTTTTTTACATGGACTCACTAGCTCCTTTTGGTGGAATACACAATTTGGTGGCAGCATTTGTAAAATTTTATTTTGAGCATACTTTATACTACTGTAACTGGAGCTTGGGTTTCCAAGTGCCAGCAAGATTGCCATAGGAATACGTTTGGGGATGCTTCTCTTTATTGAACACTAGAAGTTTGTGATTTAAGTATCTAGCTCAATAAACAGGATGGGAAGCATGTACGAGAAAATTGTTTTAGTAAAATGAACCAGTGTTTCAGTGAGGCTCCGCTCACCTCTATCAGGATAACTGTACAGTGAAGCGGCCACAGTGCACGCCCTCTTTCCCCCGTCTGCAGAGGGCGATGTACTGTTGCCACACTCTCCTGTGATTTGTACTTGTGTGACACACAAACATAGTGCGTGAGTGCAATTACCATGACAACAACACTACAGTGATATGCTATAATGGAGGAACTGTGTCTGAGGATGTGGGTCTGCCTGTAATTGGCTGCGGTGATACACATGAATGCTGTTGCCAAGCACCCAAGATACACAAAGCAAAGAAGCCGCAGATGTGATATAATACAGTTCAACATTCCCAGTCCTCCAGTCCCCCACCTAATTGACCTCCTCCCAGTCTCCCCCTACCCCCCTCCCACTCCTGCCCTCCCTCCTGTCCCCCTCTTACCTCCCACCTTTTCATTCTCCTCTCCCCCCCCCCCTCCCTCTCCATCTCTGCCTCCGTTTCCCCATTCCCTCCTCCTACCATTGCGTCTCTGTCCATCCTACCCTCCCCTTAGATTGTACGCTCCTTCGAGCAGGGCCTCCTCTCCTCCTGTTCTCCACCACCTTAACTCTGCTCTCCAGCTCCTTGTCTCTTCCGTGAGGTCCTCCTGCCCTCCTACCCCTCTCTCTACCCCGCTGGGGGCTCTCACCTCTCATCTAGCTGTACATTGAGCTTCTGAGTTACTGTGCTTTTTGTTAACTGTATCGTGCTGTCTCACCCTGTATCGTGTTTCTGTCTATGCCTGTACGGCGCTACGGATACCTAGTGGCGCCCTATAAATAAAAATGAATAATAATAACATTGTGATGTCAAATTACAACAGGGATTACATGCTTTGCATAAATAATAGTAACTGATATAAAAATTAAATGAGGCCTGCCGTTCTAGAGAAATATATTTGTATCAAGTTACCAAGTTTTCATCTCTGCAAACCAAATTATTAATGCACACACATGGGTGTTAGGATATAGAGAGGAAATCAATAGGAGCAAAGCTGTAACTAGAAATGTTAGCGCCTGGGACAAGAAGGAACATTGACACCCCCATAGCCCCAAAACTATGTCTCAATTATCCTAAAAATATTCATGTCCCTTGTGCTCCCCTTCAGCTTTGCACTCTGGGCAATTGCCACTCTCTCATAGCCCTAGTTACGGCGCTGAATAGGATGAAAAAAAATACTTATGAATTATACATGTACTGCTGTACTATGTAACTAGACCATTTTTGGTGTTTGTGTTTAATATGTTTGTTGCCCATCTAACTACCATTCCAGGCACTTTAAAATTGTACCTCTGAAAAACTCCACCGAGTGTCTCTGGTGCAGTGAGGCCCATGATGTGACTCTGGTGACCTCCCTCCGTCCATTGTTAACAACAACAGGTCCAGGATCCAATAGAATGGTGACACACAGCTGGGGCCTCAAGTGTTAGTATACCATTGTTCTAGGACGGTTGTGTTGTTCCCAACAAAATGTGTTTAGTTCTGCCATGAAACATCAGAAATGCGAGTTGTTTTGTAAATTTAAGGGCTCCGTTGTTTCAGGAATCATTGGGTCAGATTTAGAAACTGTTTAAATTGTTAGTCACCCTATAGAAAACAGAACCTTGAAGACCCTTTCTTGGCCATTAGGATAGCAGGAGGCTTATTAGATGCAAAAGACTACAGTTATTGGGGGATATGGGCGAATAAATAACATCTTTAGTCACTGACCTTTAAGTTTAGAAGTGAAACAAAAATACTGCTACCCCAGTGTGGAACCTTAAAGTGTTTATGCAAAATAAACCGTATTCTTATAAGTAAAAGATGATTCATTGCATGTTGAAATATGCGATAAGGTAGAGCTGACTTAGAAGTAATACTTCTGTTTAATTGTTTCAGTTTAAATATGCTAGTAGTGAAACATGTTTTAAAAGTGGATGCTTTCCAATTTTCAAAGGCACATTATACCTTATTGCTTAACACTTATAGCAAAAGAAAATTAAAAACTGCTAAGAAAAGCTATGGGCACACACATTTCTGCACAAAGAACATTAATTATCTGCCTATTTACACATGGATGACAGTCAGTACCATTGTGTTGTATCAACTTTACTCATATATTGACCATGAATGGAATGGTCCCTTGTGTACATATTATTATGACCACTATACAATATTTACATAACACTGCAAGTGTGTTGTAACAAAGCAGCATAGTTTCCCATTTAATGTACTATTGGTATTAAAATGAATGGGCAACCTGGCATGCTTCAACAGGGCCGCACATTATCCTTAATTTAAAATGTAAATATAGCCCACAGTCTCCTTGGCACTGCCATATCACTTACGCCAAAATGCCCCTACACAGCACTCGCTTGTGCCAAAATTTCACCACATGCCACTTAAACTTCCCACTTGATCTGAGATTTGAGATGTATGAAGGGATGGTGTTGTTGAGGGCTTTGTATGTAAGGGTGAGTAATTTGAATTGGATTCTGGAGAACACAGGGAGCCAGTGTAGCAATTTGCAAAGTGGTGCAGTGAGAGATGGATTGAAGTGTGGATATACGGGTGTCTGAAACGCCTGATAGCATGAGGTTGCAGTAGTCAAGACGGGAGATGATGAGAGAATCGGTAAGAGTTTTGGTAGCATGTTGAGTAATAAAAGGGCGTATTCTGGCAATGTTTTTAAGGTGGAATCTACAGGACTTGGAGAGAGTCTGGATGTGAGGAATAAAGCAGAAGGTGGAGTGTGACACCAAGGCAGCGAGCTTGGGAGACTGAGGAAATTGTGGTGTTATTAACAGTGAGGGAGATTTGAGGGGAGGTGGTGACTCTGGCAGGAGGGAAGATAATAAGCTCTGTTTTGGATATGTTGAGCTTTAGGTATCATTGGGAGATCCATGTGGAGATAGCGAACAGTTGGTTACATGAGATAGTACAGAAGGGGGAGAGGTCAGGAGAAGAGATATAGATTTTGGTGTCATCAGCGTAGAGCTGGTACTGGAGGCCAAATTAGCAAATTAGTGCCTCAAGAGAAGAGGTGTACAATAAAAAAAGAAAAGGGCCAAGAACAGAGCCTTGTGGGACCCCAACGGATAATGGGAGTGGAGGGGTGCATGTATCTGAGGTAGAAACACTAAGGGAGCAGTTCAATAGGCTGGAAGTGAACCTGGAAAGAATTGTGTCATGAAGGCCAATGAAGTAAAAGGTGTGTAGGAGAAGAGGATGATCCACCGTGCCAAAAGCAGCATATTGGTCCTGGAGAATGAGTTTAGAGAAATGACCCTTAGGGGTATATTTTCTAAACTTTGAGTTTGAAAAAGTGGAGATGTTGCCTATAGAAACAATCAAATTCTAGTTATCTTTTATTTAGTACATTCTACAAAATGACAGCTAGAATCTGATTGGTTGCTATAGGCATCATCTCCACTTTTTCAAACCTGCAGTTTAGTAAATTTACCCCTTAGACTTTGCAGTTATTAGATCATTGATCACTTTTGTGAGCGCAGTTTCAGTAGACTTTTGGGGTTGGAAGCGTGACTGCAGAGAGTCTAGAATGAACTGAGAGGAGGGAAAGTGAGACAGGCGTTTGTACTCCCTCAAATAGTTGTGAGGCAAAGGGGGGGGGGGAGAGAAATAGGGCGTTGGAGAGAGAGGCTGGATCAAGAGATGGTTTCTTTAGATTTGATGAGATGAGCTCATGTTTAAAGTAGGATGGAAATATGCCAGTGGAGAAAGACAGGTTGAAGAGGTGAGTTAGTGGTGGGTATGCAGTGGAGGATGGGGAGAGGAGAAGTTGGGAGGGAATAGGGTCGGGGGACAGGTTGTAGGGTGAAATGAGGAGATGAGTGCAGAGATTTTGTCTTCAGTTACTGGAGAGAATGAATTAAGGGTGTGGATTGGGGGAATGTAGGATGTAAAAACAGTCTAAAAATACCTTCACAGCAAGAGATGGCAGAATAAGGAGGGAGAGCACACACTTCACTCCTCATTTTCTGCCAATTGGATGTTTGTTTATTATTATTTATTAACAGTTTATATAGCATGTATATAATATGCAGCAGTTTACAGAGAATATGGAATATGTAATCAGTCACTACAGTCCCTTCCCCAGTGGAGCTTACAATCTCATTACACAGACACACACACACTATTCTACCAGTATATCTTGGCGTGTGAGAATAGGCTGGAGTACCATACTACATGCAAACTCCACACAAATAGGTCCCATGACCTCTGCACCATGAGGCCCCAGGAGGTGAGTGAAGAGGCTGCAAAAGGACACTTGTGTGTGTGAGAATCCAAGAAGTGGCAGAGAGGACACAGGGGTTACATAAGAAACCAGACTAGTCAGAGTAGGGCACAAAGCCGAGACCGCAGGTGATGGCTTTCTGGGCTCCCATTGCCCACCTTATATATGCCCTTAGGTATTTTGAGGCGATGCACTTGACAATATTTTAGGCAGTATCTTCATATAAAAAGAAACTTTTTGCAGTTTTGATGTGCAAAGGGACATTAGTAAAACCTGTTTGAATACTCTGATCTGTCTTTAGACGTTGAGTTGCTATAAACTTGGAAAGCAAATGTCCCAGCTTGACTGACACTTGATGGGAATCTCCTATGCTAGCAGAAAACATATGGCTTAAATAGAAGACTTCAAAACGTCATAGGCATTCACATGCTTTGAATATATACATTCATCATGTGATTCACATATGAAATACATTATAGAACAGTGGTCCCAGTCATATGTGTAGTTTACAGGGTTCATTCATATGGGCCCTTGTGTTGCCACCTACCCAAAGTGAGACATGTAAATAAAATACACTGATAGTGCATAAACAAGGTACAGGAAAAAATGTTAGACTATAACCTGTGTGTTTTGCACTAGTGTCGAGCGTAACTACAATTTGCAATGCCAATAGGGGGACATGTATCTGGTCCCACTGCCGTATGAAATTCCCTGTACCATACGGTTTAGTTACTTGATATCTTTACTAGAACTTAAACGATAAATACAGTTCAGTTTCTCTATACTATTCTACATGTAATGCCTGTCTTGGCCTGTATCCATTGTTTCCAAACCCAACAGCTGTTTTTTATAGAAGTGAATTAGCATTAAACCAGTGCTGCGAATTCAAGTCATAGGCTCCTAAAAGAAAAAACAGAGATGACTGTTGGAATAGTTGGAAAGTCTTGACATACAGAAAATACATTAAAAACTTAGCTTTGAAAGAAGTACAAAAATATGTATGCATTGGAAACTCTGTATTTGTGGCTTAAGCAAATAATAATAAGGCGGAACTACTCAGATTTTTGTCTATGGTGCTAGCGTGGATATCTGAAAGTCGATATACATTAAATCAACTCATTAAATTACGCCAAACTTTGTAGCGCACTTTAACGTTCTATTATGGTTTTTTTATGTTGTTGTTTTTTACTGCTTAATTTTAAGTTTGTGCTGGTCCACTCCTGACCTTCTGTATATTCTATATTTTGTAGTTTCTAAGAAAGTAAGCCCAATGTTGACTACACTTTTGCCTTTACAGTCTAGTTTTACACAGCATAAATAGTGAAATGTATTTTTTTTTTAGTGCTGAGTTTCACAAAGTATTTATCATCCATTAAATGCAACTGAAAACTAGGACTATTTAATTACAGCCAGTCTCAAATGTGAGCAATTCAATTCCTTAGCTTTATACTTACATTTCTGCATGCTTCACTATATTCCTATTTTGTTTTTATTTATTTTGTATATTTTACGTATTCTTTATATGTTGCAAGAAATAATCAACAGTGTTCAAAAATAATAGTGCGCATATAACAAACCTGGCAAGCAGCAACATAAGAAAGTTAAATTCTTATTTTGTTTGTTATAAAACAGACCTTTTTTCTGTTTTACACAAATGGGTGAGAACATATGTACGGACTTTTCATTCACAAGGTTAGGAAAATAAAAAACAAGATCATCTAAAACCCCCTCTATCTCCCACCCCCCATTCTAATAGACCTGAGTTGCAAATGCAACTAAAGGGTTCAGATTTGCACCTGAACCAACCATGTTGCAATGTAAAGGGTGGAAACATATGTTTTATTTTGCATTCAAAGAATAATACTGTCTGTTTCCGCAAGTAACAAACAAATACTGGCCAATTGTTTTAACTGTGATTTAGAGTTGAGTTGTGCGCATCCATCCTAACTCTAAATATCCACATTTTTCATTTGCAGATAAAGTAGATTTAGAAATGAAGGGAACTGTTTTTACCCAGGTTCAAAATTGCAAGTTCTGGCTGCTCTAGATGAAGCCCTTTGTCTTTTTTAAAATAGCATGGCATCACCAAGTACTGCGCTACTCTACATATTGCAGTATTCTAACTGGACTAATATGGCCATGGTTTAATCTGATTGTCTGGCTGAATCATTTGTGTGAATGGAGCCTTGGCTTTTGTTCACCGCATGGTGTAACTCTCTCACAATGACTAGTCATGTGATGCCATTGTGTTGGATGGAATCGTTCACATGGGAAACTGTCAGTTTGACAATCTCTTTCTAATACTGCCACAATATGGTAAATAGCAGCAATATATTCATTGTCTAAAGGCTTGAACTTTTTCATTCAGAAGTGTCTTCATGCCATTAGTTAGCATTTCTGGGTTAGTTAATTGGGTGCAACAGAAATGAATTACACAATAAAACACAAACTTTCATTTATATCTTGTACATCACATTATCAACCACAACTTGTGTTTGAGAAAGATTATCTTTTATCTGTCACAACCAGTGTGTTAAAAAAAAAAAAAGTTGTGGGACACTGATCTGCATGTAGGGAAATAGAAGTTTGAACGCTATTTTATGCATCTGGTGTACGAGAATCAGGCCGTGTGTGGTTGGTTGTTTAATCCCCAATTTCAATGACTGGATTGCATGGTATGTAGCCAATTTAAGGTGTATTTAAAAAATAAATATTGCAGCTTCTGTGCTGATTTCAATCCTGTAATGTTTCCTTATGCAAAAGTAGAATGTAATGTACAGTATACATAGTTGATATGCTTAGAGAGTTGAAAATACATTCCTTTATTTGTGTAATGCTTTCTGCATTTATGTTCATGAATAAGAATTTACTTTTCACATGTAAGAATTGTATTATGTTTTTCTGTTTTTGTTTTTTTTGTGTTGGATAGAAGGTTATTGCCAAGTAATTAAACCTCTCCAAATATACTCTCTTGGTGCACAGGTGACTTTGTATTTCTGAGCCAAATATCAAGCTTGGGGTTCTATATACAAAGTCTCTAAAACATGGGTTTTTTTGTTTTCTGAGAAGGGTGACATGGAGTTATGGCTTTATTAAAGGGGTCTGTCGTGCCTACCATAATGATCTTTAGCTTGGGAAGTGGAAGAGCTTCTAAATTAAACTCACAGGTGGTAGTGAAGGTAACTGCAGGCAGCCTTTTTAATACACACACAAAATAATTTACTCTAGTTTGCACTACTGAATGTGCTACTGTGTAGTGTCAGATATGTTAGAATGTATACTTGGATAATTCATTTCAAAGATTTTTTCTTTTTTAATGTATTTTTTTTTATTTATCTATTAAAGCACATAAAACGTGTGAACCAGCCCGTATGGTTGGGACTGAGGGCAATTGATTTTATATGATTATAAACCAATATGATTGGTTTTGGAAATGTAATCTCCAACATCATGGTCAGTGTGGTTTTTCACCAAATTAAAACATGCCCAGTAATGTACGCTCTCGGCTTCAATACTAGGACTGACACCTGCAGCAATTTGCCTGGGATGCCCCCAGTATTCAATTTATCTGAGAAACAAAAGTACAAATCTGTTTTGTGACGAAGTAATTGTGTATTTCCCAGCACATAAATATGCCTATTTTGTTGGATGTCTTTTTGTAGCAGTTTTCAAACATTCTATTCAGAAAAGGCAAACCAGAATATGGAGCTTTTGCACACAGCAACTTGAATGTGTGTTAGTGGCATGCCTCTAGTTCAAAGCAACAAGGATATGTGTGAAAATGAACCGCTCAGCAGAAATGCATAGAATGAACATAGTTGCCAACTGTCTGCAGTTAGTTCATTACAATATTAAAATTAGTAACATTGTCAGTGACCAGAACATTCATGGTCAAATACGTAAAACCTTAGAGTGTCCCTGAAAATCGCACAGAACCACATTTGTTGTTTCAGATGCTAATTTGCATTTAATAACTGCTGTTCTGGTTTGAATTGCTGGAAATGTAACAAATAATGCTACTATAAAATAAAGCTGCTCTACAACCTTGTGGTCACTATTAGGCATAGGTTGCTACTGTATAGTTTGCTGAACATCAAAACCATGTACATCATATGTCCTGCCTGTCCCAGTCACCAGATCACAGCCCAATTGAATACTTATAATCTGGTATGGTGCCTACAATAGCAGTATCTACTATTGTCACCAAGGATAGACTAGAGTTGCATCCATCCAATTAAGTTGCAGACCATTGAAGAATCTATTCCAATTGTAGTTGTGATGGTTTGTGATTAATGCCGCACTGAGGGGGTATTTATGAAAACTGGTGCACAGGAAAAAGCACCCAGATTGCATTGTGGTCATGTTGGGTCACAGACCAGAGGAGGCCATAAGCCACATGATTAATAGCCCTGGCTGTTAATCATATCAGGCTCTTATCATAAGGCCTTGATTTAAAAAAGAATCATACAAACAGTTTATAAACATATGGTTGGCTATCACTGAGAATGAGCAGATAGAGAAAAAGAAATGGCTAAAAAGTTACCTTTTGTTCAAATAAGTAGTGTGATTTTAATACTACTGAAATGTCTCTACAACCTTACTGATGTCCTGTAAAGGACAGTTAATACTACAATATGTTTAGAAACATTTGTAAAACATCTTCATACTTCTGACATGAACTGCATTGGTTTTATTCTGATACTTTTTGACAGTGTAGCATTTTTTCTGTACACCAGAATCTTTGACCTCTGTCCAGAATATTTGACCATACTCTTGCAAACACTTCTGTTCTAAACAAGTAGCTTTCTTTTATTTATTTTTGTAAAAGAATCATTAAAGTACTACAACCTACCAATATCCGGTGAGTCCTCATTTTTCACTATTAATGACATTTCTGTGGCATTGTGTTTGCTGATATTGATGATTCAGTTGCCTGCAGTAAAGGACACACGGGTATATTTTTACTAAACTGCGGGTTTGAAAAAGTGGAGATGTTGCCTATAGCAACCAATCAGATTCTAGTTATCATTTGAGTACATTCTACAAAATAACAGCTAGAATCTGGTTGCTATAGGCAACCTTCCACTTTTTCAAACCTGCAGTTTATACCCCATAGTGTAGAAATGTATGCATGTGTTTTGGGCAGGTAATGTTGCCATGCAGATTTGAAAACGGATGCGCGCACATATCATCCGCTTTCTTGTGCACCCTGTGTCTTTTTTGTTTTGTTTTTTTCTTTTGTCTTTATGAGAAATACATTTAAGCTTATGCTACTGATTCTTTCATTGTCTGTGTAATCTCATGTGATCATTCAAAGCCAATGTTGTAAATTGCAGAGTTTGTTTGAATACTTCCTACAGGCCCAAAACCACAGTGAGTATTCCCATGCTGGAACATAGGATATTCACAATTTTGAATATTTCTTACATGCCCAGAAAATGGGTTCTATGTTGCAGTCATGCAGCACATGTGTATGGGGGCAGCACGTTGGCTTAGTGGTTAGCACTTCTGCCTCACAGCACTAGGGTCATGAGTTCGATGTATGTTTGTAGTATGGGAAGTTTCCCCCCATACTAGAAAAACCTACTGGTAGGTTAATTGGCTGCTATTAAATTGCCCTTAGTCTCTCTCGGTCTGTGTGTGTATGTTAGGGAATTTAGACTGTAAGCTCTAATGGGGCAGGGACAGATGTGAGTGAGTTTCCTATACAGCTCTGCAGGATTTGTGGCGCTATATATGCATTAATAGATGATGTTTCATATATGTTCAGATTTACATAGATGATCTGGAAACCCTTTTACTGTTGCTGGGTTTGTATGTGTGTGTGGATTGGTCAGAAAATATTCTCTTGACTCACAACAGCCATATTTTTGTCAGGTGCACAGTGGCTACTGCTGTCTAGTGGAAATGATATTTGGGAAATGGCTGTTTATAGCCTTTCAAGTCAATGATTTACTCACTGCATACTGCTTGTGCTTCCACCTACACATCATATGCTGTGTGGTTGTGTTATCTCAAGTGGTTTATTTTAATTTTTGCCCGCAGGGGATAGCTTAACAATCCCCCTAGGGGGTAAGTCCACATGAACGATTTCCCTGGTGGCGTTCAGCATGGAAAGTCTGCATTGTTATTGCTGCTGTTGGTATGGACAACATAGGTGGCACAGCATAGAAATCACTGGATCCATATGTTTTCTTGCTTTATGATTTTGGAATGTAATTAATAAATACTCTCTTGGGGATGTGCTATAGTTACTGTTAAGTAATGTCAGATATTTAAGTGAAGTCATGAGGCTGAACAGCGTGTGGTAGATGTAACATGCGCAGCCAATGGGAATAAACCTCTGCAGACCAAAAAGCATTTATTTGGCAGAGTAGAAAGAAAAACATAATTCATATTAACAGGACATATATTTTAAAATCTACTGAACTACTGGTAGGTTCATAGGTTCACTTTAAGCATACCTCCTAACTGATTTTGACGGGACATCCTTATTCATGGACTGCAAAACAGGCGGAAGTGGGTGACAATTTACAGAAATTTGCTTATTTGGGGGTACAGTTCAGGGAGAACAGGGGTGGATATTTTGTCCTGATTTTGTGATTCTATATGTTGGGAGGTATGCTTTAAGTTCTACGGCATACTTGCCAACATTTGTTTTTTGGCTTGGAGATGCCGGCTGGGACGTGGGCATACAGGGGGCGGGGCGCAGAGATCGCGTCATTTTGGCGTTTAAAACGAATTTTGCCGATCAGGGAGATTGCCACACTCGACCGGGAGTCCAGGAGACTCTCGCAAAATGCGGGAGTCTCCCGGACATTTCGGGAGAGTTGGCAAGTATGTTCTACGGATGGGTCTGTAAGGCGAGCTAAGCTGACTCAGTTAATACATACAATGTGAGTCCTTCAGTCTGGTGAAGTAGCTTTAAATCATATGTAACAAAAATACATGGCCTTCACTTAAAGTTAAGAGCAAAGGGGAAAAAAAGTGCCAATTTTGCTTCTAGACAAATCCTATTACAATGCAAGGGGTGCAAATGCATTTATTTATTTTTGCTTGCAGGGAAAATACTGGCAGCTTTGCATGTAGCATACAAATATTGGACAGCTTTATAGTTACACTGAAATTTAGATTTGAGCTAGAACGTACCTCTGCACTCTATCTGCACATTTTAAAACGGACTCCCCCCTGCAGTGACTTTGTTTTGCCAAGGTGCAAATTTGCTCCTTTTTTGCTTTGCCCCTAACTAAAAAACCCCTTGGGGCATAATCAATTAGGTTTGCAGTCCGTGATTACGCAGCCACTGTGCTTTACTCAAAGTAAAACGGTACCGCGAAACCGTGAATTTGCCTTCGCAGCCCTTCCGCCTTATTGCGCACAGTGTGATCGCGGACCACAATGATAATTAAATATGCCCCCATGAGTTTAAAATTGGACCAGCATCCTTAAATCATGGCGTTCGTTTTTGTGTTACTTTTTTTTTTTCTTCTTCTTCTCTTCCTAAGGGATGATTACAGATTTGCTCACAGTTGTCAGTCTGAGAGTGTGTGGGTGTCAGCCGTCAGCTGCTTGTAACAGGCAGAAAAATGTTCCAGTTTCTATGACAAATTAGAAGACAGGCTCTAGAAAATAAAATGCGGGGTAATTTTATTATGTGGGCATTTGTTAGCATTTGGGCTGAGAGTAATAGAAGTCTAATTATGAATCATACTTTTAAGCCTAATAAAAAGTCTACTAAATATAAATTGAACATGAAATTGGTTTAATAATAACCTACCTAATGCTCCCAACCTAACAAATGGTAATAAAGGAATTAAATATAAAAGCCTGTTTTGGAGCTAATTAAGCCTGTAATTATCAGGTTCTCAATGTAGGCAGCGGATGTTAATGTTATATATCTCAGAGTGAGGAAGAAAAATAAATAGAAAGAAAAAGATATTTGTTGCAAGAAATAAAACAAAATAATTTACATGAAATATGAAATTGTGGGTCTTTAAGAGCCTTTATAGTTGTGGTTTATGTCCATACCTAACTCCATACTTGCCAACTCTCCCAGAATGAGAGTGAAGTGGACAGATCCGGGAGATTGATTAGATCCAAAACGCCAGGAATCGCAGCATTTGGCCCCGACCCCGCTGTAAAATGACGCGATTTGCGTCAGTACATCACGGGGGCAGCGTCCAAAATGACGCAATTTTCGGAGCCCCGCCCCCTGCACGCCCACCTTCCCCTGCAGGCTCTCGGATCATACTTGCCATAAGTTGGCAAGTATGCCTTACTCACCAAATGTTTCTGTAAGTACCTGTACATGTCTGGTATAGTTTGGGGACATTGGGTCTTGCTGATTTGTATATGAAAATGGACCTGACCTGGTTCTTCTGCACAGGTTTCTCACGTGTCTTGTCAGTAGTAAATATATGCCACTGCATGGATAACTAGATGAAAAGGCAGCTAATGTGGACATGGATGGGACTCCTCCTCCTGGTAATTTCTGGGATATTGTTCATTACTGCTTGCATTGTGCCGCACTCTGTTCTATACAACCCTGTGCCACAGTTATCCTGATTGCACATTTCTGAAATGACCTGAACCTCTCTTCGGAATAGTCTTCGATCCATACTCTCACTATATAAATAGATGACAAATTTTCAATGCAGTACATTCGCAACCAAAAAACAAACTGTTTTCAGATGCAGCCAGGCAAAATTTGATTATCTGTGGTATGGAATTGAAGAGTGTTACGTAGTCCTACAGATCTCAGAGAACTGCCAAACAATAACTTTTTTTGCCAATGTAATTCTGCCAACAGATGGCACCACAGATAAACATCTTGGCTGGAATTACAGCTAGTTTAAGATAACCTGTGAAGAGTTTAGTATACAGTGGTGTTTATAGAACGTCCCATGACCATCCTATATAATGTAGATAGTGACGCTTGGTCCTGTCCCGCCCCCCTCCCCAGCCACCCATGTAACAATCGTTGCGGGTGAGTACCTCTGCTAGCTCTTATAGCATGACTGGAGATAAATAAACCATATCCTCTGAGTCTTTACTTATTGCACTCTGCTTCCAAATGATTTAAACTAATAGCACTGCACTTGTGATACAGCATTTATAATGTTTCATCACCTTTTAGAGGACACGTCTCTATTCTCTCAAGAAAGTGCATTAAATGTAATGCACCATAATAGCAACATCCTCTGGCTCTGGTACTGTACTGCATAAATCATAGTGACGGAGATTAGCATCTTAACAAAAAGCTGAAAGCTGCTCAAGTTCAAATATATTTAATTTTATACAATCTATTGCAAAAATTGTATTTTGCGGTGTAATGTCAGTAATCTGTTTTTGATTTTAAACTTAGAAAAATATTAGATCTGAAGGGTGAGCTAAACCCGAGGGAAATTAATAGCTGTAGTTTGGGTACGTAACCATTTTGGATTACTGAGCGTTAACAAATTGAGTAGGTGTGGTGATGTACAGCAAGTGTCATGAAGACGGCAGGGACAAGTGCTTTTAGCTTAAAAGGAGTGGGGTGGAGATAGATCGCCCTATCAGCCCAGGTCAGCAATCCCTACCTCCCATTCCCGAATCCTGGTGCAAATGTTCTCTTCCTGATCGAGGTACAGTACAAATGGCCATACGATGCACAGGCTGGAACTGGCAGTTGGAGTATGGTGAGGAGACTCATGGAGGAAGGCAGTGTCAGGTATGGGCTGTGGTTCAGCTATGGAATGTACCTGGGTCCACATATCTATGGGCCTTGGTTCGGTTTGGATGTCGAAAGCCGTGGCAGGTATGGGCTGTGGTTCAGCTGTGGAATGTACCTGGGACCACATATCTATGGGCCTTGGTTCGGTTTGGATGTCGAAGGCCATGGCAGGTATGGGCTGTGGTTCAGCTATGGAATGTACCTGGGTCCACATATCTATGGGCCTTGATTCGGTTTGGATGTCGAAGGCCGTAGCAGGTATGGGCTGTGGTTCAGCTGTGGAATGTACCTGGGTCCACATATCTATGGGCCTTGGTTCGGTTTGGATGTCGAAGGCCGTGGCAGGTATGGGCTGTGGTTAAGCTCTGGAATGTACTTGAGGCCACATGTCAGTGGGCCTTGGTAAGAAGTGGCATGGTCTACTGTAATGCTGCTGGTGCAGTAGTAATGTGACAGGTGAACACTGTACGGTAGTATACAAGGTGGGTAAGCACACATTTATGGTAGTCAGGTGTTTGGAACCCGTACCTTAGAAGAATCTGCCTTGGTACAGTGCAAGTACAGCTCGCCTGGGCTGACTTGCGGTGCATTACGATTAGCACAGAGAGGTGCGGTTTCCGGTTAGCCTGGGGACAGCCGTCCCATTAAGGGTAATAAACAGTGTGCGTTTTGTGGCAAGGTTGAATACAATGTCCTCCCGCCACCATAGCCGCTTCGGTCTATTTAAATAAATTACAGTTAATTTTTGCCAACAAGTCGGTGTTGTGTCTTTTATTATATTACTTAAGATTTAAGGTTATGACTAAGGTCTTTTGGTTATGTTATCAACTATAAGCATTTTATTGTAGATCTTGTAGCCAACCTTCAAGAGAGTGTAATAAATGTAGGGCTTGCCAAAGAGACAAAGTGGGACATTAACAAAAGTGCTGCTTCATGTGTTTTTTTTATTGTTTTGTTTTGTTGTTTTTTTAGAATGAATTCCACTAATGACTGCTACTGGCTTGTAATCTCTGTGTGAGAAACTAATTGTACTGGCTGAATACAAGGTGCTGCATGACAGTTCTCCCTCATTGTTCCCTTCAGTTTGTCCAGGAGAGACGCAGGCTATTTCAAAGTAAAGGCTTAAAAAATATCCTACAAAATCGTACTTGCCGAGTTTGAAAAATAATTTCGGGAAGATTAACAGCTGAAGGGATGTGTCCTGCTCCAGCAAAGATACTGAGGTCTCCCATGCAGAAGCATCGGGGACCCAACAGTGGCAGGTCCGTTCGGCAGTGACAGGCAGGCACAGTGTGCTGCCCGGCCGCTCTGTGTTTTAAACACAATCGGAGCATCCAGGGAGCACACTGTCCCTACCTGTCACTGCCGAACGGACCTGCACACAGTGTGCAGCCGTCGGCAGACTCGGATATCAAAAAGGGGCAGGGCCTAAATCTCCCCCCCGCCACCCCCCCCTTAATCGCCCCAGGTAGATGTATTCTCTAGATCCGCCCCTGGGACCCAATCACTTGTGATAACTGGATGAATAAGGAGCGCAAAGCATGAAAAAAAGCCATATTGCTGCGATAAATGTTTGCATTGATGGAGTTTTATAAATAGCCCCTAAATTCACCTTATCAAACTATAACGTGCGCAGACTGGCTGTTCTTTTAGCACTGTGGGGTTCTGGGAAGTTAGCCTTTCCAGGAGGTCTCCCAATATTCAGAGCACCCCCCAGACATTCTGTGAGAGAGAGGGTGGCAGGGAGAGTTAGACAGAGAGCTCACAGGACTTCTATTTATATTCCTCTTTTCCTTACATTACTCTCTTCATTAACAGACATTAATTTCATTTAGAGTCAAACTGTAGAATTGACTTTTAACTCTAGTCCCGAATAAAACAGAATACATCTTTAAATACATACTACATTAAATTAAAAAAGTGTCTATAGACCATATTGACTCGCTCTCCCAAAACGTTTCCAGAGTAAAATAACTTACTGTATCAGTACATGTGAAACTTCTTGGATGGGGAGGGGCAATCCTCAGTATAGGAGAGTGGCAGCCATTGTTTTGTAGCACACTTTTTTCTGTGTGGTAAATAAAAGTGGTAATTTTCACGTAGAACACCTTCTGTGTGCTATATAGTGGTGGCCATTTTCTTGTAGCACACAGCTTTGTTTCAGTGAACTCCAGTAGGCTAGATGCTATTGTAAGGGGCGGGGTTATGGATGGGGGCCCGGAATGGGGAAGGAACTCATGCTTATCCTACACATCGTGCCGACCTCTGGTCGTCTTCGGGAGCGGCTTTCCTCTCCTCAACAGCGTTTGCGTGGAAGGGGGGGATGTCCGAGTACCTGGATGCAACAGGGGAGAGGGCCCCTTCTCTTGTATGCCAAGCACTCGTTTTGCTGTAAAAGGGTGGGGTGAAATACAGGGAGGGCAGTTCCGCAAGGTGAGTGCGCCACGGGAACAGCCCTCGCCGGACTATACTCACACAAGCTGGTCCACTACGGCAACTCCCTCACTTCCTGCTGCTCCAGGGGGTTCTCACTCGCAGGGGTCTTCTAATGTCCTTGTCTGTCAACCAATGCCTGTAAACAGAGCACAGTCTCCCTACCTAGGCTGTCTCTCTCCTAACTGCTGCTACGCTTCTAAACTCATTCGCGCACCAACCCTAATAACGATCATGCGCGCACAATCCGCAATAAGATATACGCAACCAACACACCAATGATACAACAAAGTGGACAATCAGGAATAGAGGAGGGGGTACAGTATGGGCTGGGTGGGGCCTAGCCGCTGCCTTGGGGCTGGGTGGGGCCTAGCCGCTGCCTTGGGGCTGGGTGGGGCCTAGCCGCTGCCTTGGGGCTGGGTGGGGCCTAGCCGCTGCCTTGGGGCTGGGTGGGGCCTAGCCGCTGCCTTGGGGCTGGGTGGGGCCTAGCCGCTGCCTTGGGGCTGGGTGGGGCCTAGCCGCTGCCTTGGGGCTGGGTGGGGCCTAGCCGCTGCCTTGGGGCTGGGTGGGGCCTAGCCGCTGCCTTGGGGCTGGGTGGGGCCTAGCCGCTGCCTTGGGGCTGGGTGGGGCCTAGCCGCTGCCTTGGGGCTGGGTGGGGCCTAGCCGCTGCCTTGGGGCTGGGTGGGGCCTAGCCGCTGCCTTGGGGCTGGGTGGGGCCTAGCCGCTGCCTTGGGGCTGGGTGGGGCCTAGCCGCTGCCTTGGGGCTGGGTGGGGCCTAGCCGCTGCCTTGGGGCTGGGGGAGCTCTCGCACTATTCCCAATATCTTTTGTTACTATAAATGTATGCACAGATACACAGTACCAATTATCTACAGTAAGGGTCAGAGACAGCAGAGGGGTCCAGTGCAGTAATTATATTTGGACCTTCCGATTCACCAGAGCCGGAATAAGTGGGTGAATCCTTGTGTTAACTGAATTAAAAAAGGCTTGTTTCTATAGCTCCATCTTTTTTTTTCTTCATTTTTTTCACAATGGTTTTACATTCTTATCAATAACTTGTGTGATACTGTTTGTATATGCATTGATCCATAAAATGGTAGAGTGAATTGTCAGTTTCTTAGGAAAATGAGGAAGAACGACAATGCAACGAATGGCTGCTACTCTCTTCATGGCTTTCCCGACTTACCAAGGGAAGCCATCACCCTGAACAAGGCAGTGAAAAGAAATGCGCACCTGTAACATAATGCCACAGATGTCACTAGGTCCTAGTTGCCAACCTTAACAATTGGCCTCCGGGAGTCTTGATGTAGAGGTGGGTGTGAGGGGCTCCACGAATCAAGTCAGTATGGCCCCGCCCCGTGTGACGGAATGAAAGCCACAATCCCATAAAAAAAAAATGTTGCTGTTTTTTTCAACATAAATCACTGTGGCAGGATATAAGAAGAATCTTTGTTATTACTAATTTACCTTGGTTTGTTTCTTAAGGCTGCTATTAATATAAGTTCGACAGTGTTATGTGATTACCCAGGCAACGACGGTCACATTATGTAGGGAGCAGATAGGATTTGGAATGCACCTTTTAGCTCTGTCAGCACTGTAAAATCACCCATCGCCTTCTCCTATCTCTGCCATCACATGATTTGCTGTGAGTCTGTGTGTTTGTCTGGCAGCCATAATTGTCTGCCCTCCAGAGAGATTTTGAAAAGGAGATAATGAATTGTAGGAGAACAGCTAAGAAAAATTACATGTTTAAAAGGTACTTATCTTGCTATTTAAAGGGGGGAAAAACTAAAAACTAAAATAAGATTGCTGCTTTAAATTTTCTTATGCAGATGAAGAATGTTCCTTATTTTCCACTTAGGTTATGAATTGTATTAGTAGAGTCCTACCTTCTGAGTCTGCTCATCTGGAGATCATTTCTTGTGATATATGGTAGAATTTATCTAACTGAAGGCCACATTCACATCTATCCATAATGGTTCTGCAGGGAACTACATCACTCTTAAGGCAATGTGCTTTGCAATTAAACCCTTCCCCTTTTTTTAAGCTAATGCAATGCATGAAAAACATTGGTAATTTCTTTCCATGTATTTACTAAGCATTGCACTGTATAGGGAACTTGCATTAATGCATGAAACATAGAACGTTTTGTGTTGTAAAGTATTTAACATATTATGATGTAGTTCATTTAGTTCACCATGGTAATCAGTTTCTGTGTTTAATGTGTTTTTCATGCACTAAATATCATATTGAAAGAGCATTAAAACTAGAAACATGAATTTATTTTTTTCATATCCTTGATGTCCATGTTACTCCAATTTTGATATACAGGGATAAGTGTTTTTTCATGTTGTTGAGCAGGACTCCAGTCAATTAAGTGTCTTGCTTAGTGCATGTGAAATTAATAAAAAAACACATGTCTTTAAATGAAATATTTACCCTTGGAGCAGCTTTACACAAGATGTGACTTCACAGCTGCTGTGGACAGTCCCAGTGTGTTCTGCCAGCCAAAAGGGCTTAATGTAGTTCCACAACAGCTGGCACACCAGAGTTTTTCTGAGCCATGGCATATTAAAGCATATATGTCATTAAATCGATATTTCTGTGGCCCCTAAAGGCAGAAGGACAAAAAGAAAAGGAGTTGGGGAAGAAAAAGCCTTTGCAATGATCAAATTCAAAGGACATTGGTACAGAAAATGACCCTTGGCCCCACAGTATAGGACCAAGCCAAGGCACCACCTATGAGAATGCTCCTCCGATAACTGAAGCCAACCCACCCGTATAGGTTTTTCAGCAGGGTATATCACACACTGCTGGAAATCAGGAGCCAAGAGCACGTGTACTTATATTTTGGCATGTTCCTTCTCTTGCCTACGCTCTCGGGTACATAATATTACCTTTTAATTACATTAAATAACAAGATCTGAGGTGTGGAAATCACAGGCTGCCAACTCTTTAATCAAATTCTTTACTTCATTCAGAGTCCTTGTCAAAATGCAGCAACCATGCTTCTTTATTCCAGACTAATTCTGGAGACCTTTTTGGCCAACTGTGGAGGTTCCTAGTCTTAGCAGTAGTAGTCCGGCTGGCAACCCAACCTGCTATGTGAAAAACCTTTCAAAAAGCAGAGATGAAAGGATAATTATGGAGAAGCCCAGACAAGAGCTTGACCACAAGGCAAAGACACAATGATTGGCACTTGACACATTTCAGAAGAAAGTTCCCAGGTATAAGTCCAAAATGAGTAGAGCGTTTCTTCAAAAATGCCTCTACCGAACTTTAGGTTTCCATTACAGTGATGTGGCAAAATTAATTCACAAATTGACCACTGTTTGCTAGTTTAGCTAAGATGATTGTATATACTGACAACACATAATGTATCGTCAGATAAGGTTGGGAAATGAGACATAAATTGCATCCATGTGGCTAGAGAGACGTAGTGTAAAATTTGATACTGTAGAATTTCCTGCATCTGTTCTCTTAGACAGGTCCTATGAAGTTTAAGCTGAGAGTAGAATTTCAGCAGCATCTCTCTAGCTCTTGCTGCATTGATGAGGTGACCCCATATGATTGAACTGCTGCGTGCTTAAAGCCTTACAGTGTCAGATATTTGGAAAACTCACTGGCAGGGCTGGGACAATCTTCATGTTTTTGATATTTCCAAGCTTAGGCATCATTCCTGTAGCTTTATCTAAGCATTTAAACTAAGACTAGCACATATTTTATAAATCTGGAATTTCCTGAGTCAATTGGTTTGCTATAATGTAACTCATACAACTTGTATGAAGAGCACAAGACCTGATCAGGCACATATATACACACAATACTACATCGCAAAATGATAACCTGAAACATCTTAAATGGTCTTTGCGCTCAACCATACACATTTATATTTCATGAATCACAGTAAACTACTGTTATCCAAAATAATAGTAATACTTTTTAGATTTCAACTGCTGATATTTTAAAAACTATGAAAAAAAACAACAGATTGAGTGGATAGATCTCAGAAAACCTTACTAGCAGACAGAAAATACACAAAACAGAAAACCACAGATTGTGCACAGTGGCCTAGTGGTTAGCACTTCTGCCTTACAGCACTGGGGTCATGAGTTTGATTCCCAACCAAGGCCTTATCTGTGTGGAGTTTGTATGTTCTCCCTGTGTTTGCGTGGGTTTCCTCCCACACTCCAAAAACATACTGGTAGGTTAATTGGCTTCTATCAAAATTGACCCTAGTCTCTGTGTCTCTGTGTCTCTGTGTCTCTGTGTCTCTGTGTCTCTGTGTCTCTGTGTCTCTGTGTCTCTGTGTCTCTGTGTCTCTGTGTCTCTGTGTGTGTGTGTGTGTGTGTGTGTGTGTGTGTGTGTGTTAGGGAATTTATACTGTAAGCTCCAATGCGGCAGGGACTGATGTGAATGAGTTCTCTGTACAGCGCTGCGGAATTAGTGGTGCTATATAAATAACTGATTATGATGATGTGTCTAAATGCATATGGTGGAATGTCCAAAATTGCTGCAGAAAATTGTACGCAAGGAAAACTATTTTGGTAGTTTGGGGCTGGTGTTGCTGGTAGTAATGTATTGGATGCTTAGGGTGTCCACACTATGTGGTAGATAAGGTCAAATTATTGAAGTGGTTTTTCCATGTAGATGAATTTCATTGGTGTTTGTACTCGTTGTCGTGGCAGCAGAAAGTCCAGGTTTTCTGCATCAGTAGCGCAAGGTCAAACTGACATTTACAATAAGTAAAGCAATGATAACGGGCCTATTTATGGGGAAAAAAACAAGATACAAAATAATTTGTATCGCTCCCTCTAGTGTATATGGGATGATGCACTCCTGCAGCACAGTGTTGTCTTTGTTAGCGTCTTTTCCTGGGATTCCTACACCAGAGGGCATGAGATGAGAAGTAACTAATCTCCTAATGTTAGCTAGTTAAATATGTTCTCCCTGCAGCACTATGTACCACACCTAAGACTTGTGCTAGTAACAACCTGTAACCTGTAATCTGCTCCACCTCAAGGATTACACCTTCAGAAACATCGTCTTACAAATACTTAGAGATTTCAAAAGAAGAGACATTTGCATGGCAGAATGTGCTGCTTGTAAAATGTATTTGAGTATCTTTTCCCTCTAGTTTATTAAATAGTGGTTTCATCTGACTGCTATCTTCTGGCACATATGGACCATTTACAGCTAGCGTGATCTATTCTGATTGTAGGCTGTGATTGTGTGGTAAACCTCTGTGCTGACGCTTTAAAAGAGTTATGTATTCTTAATCTCGTTCATTTTCTCCCCTTTGTTACTACTAATTAGTGGGAGCAACATCATCCTCCAGATTCCCCTATGAGTTTTGAGCATAAATGTGAACCAATGTTTGAACATCTATCCAGACATATATTTCTATGAGACATGTGTGATTGGCACAATAATTGGATGAAAAGTGTGTACCCAACTTTACGTTGCATCTTTTTCACAGATCAATTTAGGACACGTTACCATTAACAGTGATTCCATGGCAACTACTCTTCATGTTCTTCTCTTTCCTTTCTTCAGCTATTGACTGATATAGCACTTTTATATCCCTTTTTAATCAACTGCCCCTTAAAAACTCACAATTGTGCTTTATGAACTCATACCGGTCATGCAGCACTCATACCGGTCATGCTGTTATAAGGAAACATACATGTTCATTTTCTCCATTTAAATTATAGATAATGTATATTCTTGTCTTATTTTGATGCTAATACCATAATAGCAATGGGAGCAACAAATAAACGTTGATGTTGTCACACAGTAGTGCCCCAGTTCAAATTGTGCCACATAGTAGTACACTCAATCCATATTATGCCACAGTAGGGGGCCTCAATTTGTATTATGCCATATAGCTGTGCCTTCAATTCATATGATACCACATAGTTGTGCCCCCAGTTTATATGATGCCGCACATAAGGGTCCCCCAGTTTATGTGATGCCGCACATAAGGTTTCCCAGTTTATGTGATGCCGCACATAAGGGTTCCCAGTTTATGTGATGCCGCACATAAGGGTCCCCAGTTTGTGATGCCGCACATAAGGGTCCCCAATTAATATTACATCACATTAGCCAGCTGTGTGTACGACTCGCCACTCACACAATTCATCAGTTCCGCAACGGGACCCCAGAGGAACTGCACATGGGCAGCAGTTCAATTTCTGAGATCTTCTCTTGAAAGTGAAAGCTGCTTTGCTGTGCCAGACTACACGGCTCTACGTCCTATGGGTTGCCGACCCCTGCTCTAGAATTTGATATCTGTTTCCCCACCTCTTTATGTCATCCTTAGCTTCTGCTTTACTCCTTTCTTTTTTCAGAGCATTGATCTTCTGAGAGAAACTGACATCCCCACATAAAACATTGCTGATGTTTTGTTAACTGTGTGCTTAAAAAAGGGATTTTGGATATTATGTCTTTATTAAATCCCTATGCACTTTTACAATCCGTGTTCGCCCCCAGAAAATTTTGACAGCCTGGTGGCTTTAAGAAGTCGCCAGGGGGACAGTTGTAATACTGTGTAATAATATCGAAAAATGTTGGAAGTTGTTGCTCACACCTGCAGGACTGGTCAGGCTGGTGGTCAGTGGTCTAACACACACTGCTGGCTGTAATGCTCACATAGTGTCTGTTCTAATAGGAGAAACAGTGGTTTATTCTATATAATATGACTCTGTTGGGCTCTAGGAGCCGGGTGGCAAGTAAAAAAAGCCGGCTGGAGAACACGAACTATGATACTAAATTGTTTGTCTCCCTGATTTTCATACTACAGCCTCTGACCACAGGCAATGTATACCAGCCAGAAAGACAGGAGGTAGGTTAAAGTTCACTTATTGCCTATAGGCAATGGAGGCAGTCATTTTATGAACTCCGAAAACTGAAAATGGCATTCTGATAGATCAGTAATGCAAGAGAGGCATCAAATACATTTCTAAATTCTGCTTGTGAATGTGCCATCCCCAACTCCACAGTGTAACCATCTCTCTTCTATTTTGCAAATAGTCATTGTCTTTACAGTCCTTGGTAAGAAGAGCTTTTTGGACAAGTCTTTGTATTGACTTGGGAGAGAATATAAAAATATATATTATATTGTAGTGTGTGTAATAATATAATTTCTTGAATTTTGGGTAGTTCTCCCAGACCCCTGTGAGAGCAGACCTTTCTCTCAGATCCCGGGATGGGGGCCTCAATGACACAATTTGCGCCCCTGTAACGTGGTTTCGGCATTGCATCATGGGGACAGAGCCAAAATGATGGGATTTATGGTGCTAGAATGGTTGCCATGTATCCTGTGTAACACACCTGCCCTTCTGTTTGTGTACCGTTTATCTCCCAATATCCACTTAACTTGGAGACCTTCTTGATGGTGACTAAATTCCTAATATATTATTAAAAAAAATGTTTTACTTCTTTATAGACTATAATACGCTGCGCACATTATGTGCAGAAGGTAAAATGATATATACATGATTCTTCCTAGATATATACCAGTGATGGGCAGCCTCCAGCTCTATGTTCCTGCTCTGATTTACACTCTATTATGTCATAATAGAGACTAAACTGAAAGTGTTGGGAGCAGCTGTTTAATGCACAATGGTGGGGAGCTTATGGAGCACATCTAAAAGGAGTAGCAGTCTGCACCACACTGTGTCTTCTGCTGTAAGTGACAGAACTTCACTGACAAGGCATGGAATATTATTAAAATTGAAATGAATAATTTATTTAGTGGATACTAAATTAGTAGTGGTTGTTCACAGGCACTCCCAGTATATGGGAACATGTTGGAGGTGGAAATAAGAGGTGGGTGACGGGCATTTTGTAATACCTGTGGTTTGAGGTGGCATATTGCCATTATAGTAGGAGCATTTGGGGGGGGGGGCAAGTGGGGGGGGTTTGGGGGGTTTGAAGGCATGTGGGTAAATTTTTGAGCAACTGGAGTAGGCTCAGGGCTGGGGGGTATGTGGAAGACCTGTTGGTCATTTTGATGTGGTACTTTTTATTTATTTTTAATTTTTTCTTAAATTAAGAGTAATGTGCAGTCTTTTTTGAAGTTTGGAGAGTTGCCCATGTAGCCCTTAAAGTGTATCTCGTTGCATATCACTGATTTCTACTGACACTTTATTGGTGTTATATTGCATTTGCACAATGTTAAGCATTGCTTCCTCACGGCACTAGGGCCATGCAATATATGTGTAGAGTTTGTACATTCTTCACGTGTTTGCTCCATTTTTCTCTCACACACACACTCAGTTAAATAGCTGCTGAAAAAATGGACCCTAGTATGTTTGGGTGTTTGTGTGGTATAGAATTTAGACTGTAAGCTCCAATGGGGCAAGGACTGATGCGAGTGATCATATATACTCGGTACAGGGCTGCGTAATATGATGGCGCTATATAAATAAACACATTTGAAATATACAGAAGGGTTCCTTTCAGAAACACTGGGTGAGTTATTCCTGAATCAATAACTGCATTACAATGTGTTGGAATATTTTGGACATTGGGGGGACTTTATATTGACTTCCTCTGCTTTAGATGAATGTTACATTGTTAGTCATTACATGAGGCACTGTACAACGTTATGTACAGATAAGCATTTGGAACAAAATATGAATATTTAAACAATACATTTTTTCTCTAGTAAATCACATGAATGCTTTACAAACCACAGGCAAATGAATTGGTGAATTGTTCTGATTTTTCATTTGGCTCTCTATTGTCTAATATGTTTAGCTATTGGAATGCTATTTTCTAGTATTGCATAATATCACAAGTAACAATAATCTTGGCTTAAGTATTCAGTTTCCAGTACTCATTCTGTTATATCTTTTCAATAAGTGATACTTAAAAATACATAGATAAATAAAAAAAACAGTCGATGAACATATAACTAAAGTAATAACAATTGTCCTAAATTTACAGACCCCCATAAAGTAAAAAAAAATGGAAAGGAAAATTCTTCCTTTAAGATTTGTCTCTTCCGGATGTAATGTCTCTAGGGAGAAATTAGGAAATACCACTCTAGTTTTCCATCTAATCCACGTAACGTCTGATTATGTCTTGCAGCTGTACAAATGCTGAAAAATTTAAAGGAGGCTTTTGTAGTAATTGCGATGAGCTAATTTAGATCTGTACAACAGTTTATCCTCTACATTAATGCTTATATTTAAACAATGATGAGTACTGTGAAGTAATGGCTATGATTTTATAGGATAGACCAAAATATCTGGATAAAAAACTCTAGAAAATAACATCTGGTGGCTCATCTATCGCAAAGCATCCCATCTTTGTAAAACCGGGAATAAGTTTATTTGTAAAGGAAATTTAAAGTTAAGGGATAATCATACAGCTCTATATAATTTTATAATATGAAAGGTGATTGCAAAGCATAATAATACTTTCTCTAAAAGGGAGGACTAGCAAGCACTCTCGTTCACTGTTTATATCTCTAGTGACTAACACCTGGGACTCTTCTCCCATCGGGCCAGGACACGAGTCCTGAAATACAGCTGCTTGGTCTTTAACATTCCATGGGAGATAAATACCTTGTATATGCTATTATGAATTTCAGTTCTGCAAAACTCAATGTGTTAAATATTGTGGTGTGCCAAGGCTCATGTCTCCCTCCACATTAGATGATGTAAAGCTCTTAAGTTGTTTAACATTGCTATACTGGCACGATATAACTTGTAACGTGTTACTTGCTAGTATTTAAGTGCGTAAGTGGCATGCTCTTACATGTAACGGTGCTCTTACACATCCCATTAAATACTTTTGCTAAAATTATTTAAAAGAATCTGTCCTTTCATTGCAGATTGTTATTAAAACATTAGTGAAATCATATTAAGTATAGTGCAAAATGTGACCAATATTATACAGTGCGATGATGAAAACGTGGCTTCTTGCTTCATCAAATGAACATGTACTGTAGTGGATGTCATTTAATAAAATTACAAGTGTAGCTCACCTCAGCATAGATTTTTTTCCTGACTGATATTACGCTTGTTTGGGGATAGTGTCTTTTGCAATCTGCAGATGTTACATTTTTTCCAGGAGATGGATTACATTAGGTATTGGTGCCCTTTAAAACCCTTGAATTTACTGGTACTAGTATGCTTATAAAACCTTTGCCCTTTCATTGTCTTCATCTTTTTCTATTAAAGTAATTCCAATCATAATATGGTTCTCTTTTTTTATATAATTATGCCTGAATACCTGCTATGATGGCAAATGAATTAAAGTAATCTGAATCATTATATTCAAGCCATCTGCACCATATACTTACACATTCAGCATAGTGGACTCTGGGGGACATTGTAATATGGTCCATATCCATATAATAGAGTGGACTATTAAACCATTCCTTCAGGGAGTGGGTGATCTCCAGTGTATGGACAATACTGCTTTCATGGCGTTGTTCATGAGTCTCAATAAGGATTTTTTTGTATCTCGAGATCGGGGTGTTCATTAAATTAGTAACCAAAACTCTGGGCCTCTTTGTACCTAACCCCTCATTATGACCTCATCTATCTCAATAATAATTTTCCAATATAGTGTGATCATCTGGTATTCCCTCCAAATATGGAAAGAAGTGCCTAAAGTTGATCTCTAGAATTAACCTGAGATTCCTGGGAATATTTGGCACAGTTGGCTCTGGGCAAGACTTTATCGGTGACACTGTAAGACTTGATTTGTGTTTTGACTTTGGTCAATTTATTATTTATTATTATTTATTATTATTATTATTATTATTAGCCTTTATTTATATAGCACCACAAGGTGCCCGCAGCACCGTACATAATACAAACAGTTGACCATACAGGGTAAAACAGAACAGATAAGTAACCGAGTAAAATCAAGACTCCACTGGCTCCATGTACAGTAAAGTTGGAGGAGGAGAAATGGAGTAGAGACAGGAGGCAAGAGGACCTGCTCATAAGAGCTCACATACTAAAGGGAGGGTAAACAGACTGCAGGCACGAGGGAGTCAGAGGAGGGGAACAGGCGCAGGAGGGGCGCATACAGGGAGGAGAGGATAAAAAGCATAGAGAAGGTTAGGTGGATGGCTGGTAGGCTTGGAGGAACAGAAGAGTTCCTTAACAGCCAAGAAGAGACATTCTCTAACCAACTGCCCCTTCACTCCAAATATATCGTCTGACTATGAGGACCATCAAAATTTGACTTTTACACTGGTTCTCTGGAATTAGGTTCCTGCCCAATTGGGTGTATCATTTTTACACAGTTTAAGAAATCTAAAAAAAAAAAAAAAAAAAAAAAAAAGATCATTGTCAACATTGCAGATTATGTGAAACAAACACAAGATGAAATGAGATAGGGGGGTCCAAGATAAATTATATGGCTACTAACAGTAGAAAAACAAATATTCTACAGCATGTTTGAAGGTGTACAAATTAGGGGACAGGTCGGATAGAGTGAGGGAGGTCATTCCAGTGGAGGGGGGCAGCCCAGGAGAAATCTTGAATTCTGGCGGGGGATGAGATGATCAGAATGGAAGAGAGGCAACGGTCATTGGCCGATCGCAGGGAACAGACGGGATTGTGAATGGAGAGGAAGTTGGAGATATAGGGGCAGTGGAATGGGAAACGGTCTTGTAGGTGAAAGTAAGGAGTTTGAAAATGATTCTATAGGGAAGAGTGAGCCAGTGTAAGGTGAAGCAGAGGAAGAGCAGCGTGACAGCAAGATTAAGTATCACAGCTTCGTTGAGTATAGAACGAAGGGGGGCGAGCTTGGAGAAAGGGAGGCCAGTGAGGAGAAGGTTACAGTAATCAAGACTGGAAATGATGAGTGTGCAGATAATGGTTTTGGTGGCATCCTGAGAGAGGAAGGGCCGGATGTGGGCAATGTTACATAATTAGAAGCGACAGGATTGGGCAAGAGATTGAATGTGGGGGGCAAAAGAGAGGGAGGAGTCAAGGGTGACACCCAGGCAGCTTCTCGCTCATTATTTTATTGTGTTATTTAAGTATGTGTCAGTAGGTAAGTAGCAGCTTAATTGTGCATTGGCAAGTTTTCATGTAACTGGATTCATATACAATATGTTATAATATGCTAATTACCTTAAGGTGATTACATTTTACTGTGCTGGTAATGATTACTTCTGTGTATGTTGTACATAGAGTAACCACTATTCTTGCAACTATAGCAGTTCTTCAGAAGCCTACTTCTTGAGCTGCCCTTGTGGTCAGTTACAATTCTAAATAAATGGTATTTGAACAGTCTGTTTAAAATGATTTTCTCTTCTCTGCTAAATATAGTGTTTTTGTTTTTATCCACTGAAAAATCTAGAAAAAATAGCTGTAATTCCATTTTCCTAATCACTAAATGGTACTTCAAAGGTATAGTTATATAATCTGTTTGCTGATCATTATTACATTTTTTTTATTTTAAACTCCCAAGGGTTTGCAGAAAATATAGTACGTCAAATGATGGACATAACCTGATATAGTATTCATGTTGCCAATTATTACCTCATTTTAAAGACAGCTGTCCTGTGTCTTTACACTTCAAAATCCAGTTCATTTAAGCTTTAGTACACCATGCTTGCATATTTGGTCCAGTTTTTTCTTAGTCTGTAAAGATATCTTTCAATGTGAACGCTTAGAATTATGACTTGTGAGAAGGAGCTAATCTGAATGGAAACCGTTTTCTGTTCAGCCTATAGATTAATAGGGTTATCGTCAGGGAGAACCCCTGCTGGGGAGTTTATTCATCAAGCATTGAGGCGGTACTTTTGTTAACACCATCGTTATATGTTGGCAGAATAGAAGCATTAAAATAAAAAAAACAAAAACAGTTTTCTTGGAATAAAACCTTTTTTTTAATGCAGTGCTATCTGCATTAGTTTCATTTATAAAAAAAAGTACTTTATTAATTTATACAGACACCACTGTAGCGCACCGACGTTGCACTTCAACTATGGTTATCAAGTCGCTCAAACCAAGATTCACTCGTGTGGAAGGTTTGAAACCATGGTTCAAGTGGAAGAAGTGGTGTTAACATGAAAGAGACAGGAGGGGAAGAGAAAATGCTCAACCATAATGACTATAAATTTGGGCGGGAAAAAAAAAGACAGAACTATGGAGGGTGTGTAGGAAGGTGAGCGGATACAATAGCCATGCCCCCCCTAGTGAGATGGGCGGAGCCCACAGTGGACATCACACAGGATCACTCATCAAGCAAAATATTAACAAACTGGTGGGTCTATGATAAATAGACTTCCCCATCCTCTGCATGTTGAAGCACCGCCAGAGGCTCCAGTGAAGGCTACCACTGGCAATAGTTTTCACCGGCCAGTAAACTTTGATACATGGGAGAAATACCTAAATCCAGCAAAAAAAAACAACATTTTTCCAAACCTATAGGTTTACTCCTATTGATAAATAGGCCGCTGGATCTTAAATCTTTTGCCTTCACAGAAAGAGGCCAGTAACGACTTCATGCATGAGTTGTCTTGTGAGGTTTTTGCAGGCACGTAGAAGACATAAAGAACCTTTGGTGCAACAATTATAAAGCCAGGAGGCTCAAATAAACACATTTCATGAAATGACAAGAGATTTTCCGTATAATTTTGGGACAACTTACTGAGCATATAATCATTTTACACACGGTTTGTCTGTCTTTTGCAAACCTCCTGTGCCATGTTTTCATTATTATTTGATCAAAAATGTGATGTCTAAGAAGTCCACACAATTTGGCAGTAAAACACAGATATTATGTTTCCAATATGATCACACAGATTGTCTTTTGAAATGCTATAACATGTCTTTGACTTTCTCTCTCCTAAACTGGTTATTTGGGGAACATTGTGGTGCAGTAATGGATAGATATATAAAAAAATCCTGCACAACATTTCCCCTTTAGGGAACGGGCCTTAATTTATATTAATATGAGATGAAGATTGAGCAGGATGTTCAAGCGGTTTCATTGCCAAAACCAAACCGTGCGTGTTTATCAGTGATGATGCTTACATGAAGGGGCTGACATTGTCACTGACAGTACATTGGCATTGCGTTATATGTGAATGTAGGAGTAGAAGCCTGCATAAAATGCCACAGGCTATACTATACTATATAATATTAGAGGGGGTAATCCTGTGACTGCTCATCTGAAATGTAGCTTTTATTTTTTTAAAATTCTCCTTTTCTGCATATGGTCACGTAGTAATCAGTAGGAATACGCATCTATAAGTAGTAAGACTACGCCTGGCACTCAGAGAGCATTTGATGAAATGTGTAAGTTGACAGTCATAGGAGTCTGATTTTGCATACAAAAAAGTATGTGGGGGAATTGTCTTGCTATGTATGCGTCCATGAATTTGAATATACTCCAATTGTAAGCTATGGCTGATCTTTGAATGTAACATTAACAAGTATGAAATTGTGTAAGATTAAAAAGAAAATATATAATAAGTCCAGAAACATTAACAATCACACTGGCGTCTACCAGGGCTTTTCACATAAATATATTACATAATATCTGTGTCCAGTGTAAATGGATGTTGCATTTTAGGCAGCTGCCAATTGCTCAGATATATTTAATAGTTGTGACTTTTAGATCTGGTATTAATAATCATGCACATTTTAAAGAATGTTGGGATACAGATGGCAAAAGATTTTGTTATGCATTTAGGGGGCATGATATGATCTTTGAACCAAGCTGGATCCCATTAAACAATTGTATCATAATAAAAGTTTATAGAATTTTTCAAGAGATCTAGGTGAACCACAAAAAACAGTTGTACAGCTGTGGTTTAGACTCTAATTGCACATGCGTATAGCTGTGACAGAGCACTATTATGATTGACAGTTGTCTCGCTTGTCCTGCTTCCTGAAATAGTTCATGTTGATCTGCTGCACAGATATCCATACCAGTAGTATAATTATGTATGTTATCTGAACTGTTTTTTCTCTATGCTGTAGTAGTTATTGATGATTATCATTTAAAATAATCTAGAATGAGATGATATTGCTCAATTTCCTCTTGTAGTCGTTAAATGTAAACTAGGCTAAATCCCATGGACTACTTTTGTAAAGGGGCTAATGAGAGGAAAACGCTGCACAGACTACAATCCCCCTCTCTTGCCCCCTGTTAGTCACCCGATCCCGAGGGAACAATGTATGGACCACACCGTTGTTTCACGCGTTCCTTCTTCACGGCCGTCTAAAAAGAAACAACAATTAGAACACAGACCCCCAGAAAAGGAATGTCCAAGGCAGCAGCAAAGGGACAGAGACACTCACTCTGCCCCGGCCGCTGAAGCCTCGTCTTGCTCTGGGCCTAGGCACGGGCCTTCCAGTATTTGCGACTGGGAATGATCCCGCCACAAATACTACACACGCCAATTGGTGAGGGCCCGACCAGAAGTAGGAATAAAAAGAGAGAAACTCACCTGGGCACTCCAACTCTTGGTGTCTGCTCCTCTGCTCCCCTCCGACACCTGTGGACGACAACACCATACACAGCCTCCCTTCTAGCCTATGTGTGAGGCTATGGAGTACCACTCACAAAACTGGCACTAGCTTACAACAGGCGCCCCGACCCTACAACTATTAATGGTTAGGCAACGCAACTTTGCTAGGCACTGGGTGTGGTGTACTCCCTAAACCTCCTCCCTCTACCTACAGGGAACACCAGCCAGTGCTCGCCTTCTACTCCGGGGGCTGACCCTGAACCCGCACCCAGGTCTTACCGAGAAGACTGTCCTCTCACTACAGGGTTACTCACAGAGTCCCAAAGACCAGTCGCCACCTGCCTGACAGGGGTCCACTGGAACAACGCCACCACCTGTGTGGCAGCTTCCGTCCAGAACAGTCAGTGGCCCATTGCCAGAACTCAGTTTGGTCGCGTTCACCCGGGTTGACACATCGTCCAATCTGGAACAGTCAGGGAACCTGACGATACTTGGCCTTGGACACCCAAATGAAACCACGGGACGAGCCCCTGGAGCTCAAAAGGGATGTGCTGCACTGCCAGTGAGGAGCCCAATCACTGCCTCAGAAACCCTGCATAACCCCAGGGACCTAAGGGCTGGAACAATCACTGTGTTATACCCTACCTGTGTGCTGTTCTAACTAACCCTCCTAGTCCCCACAGGCACAGAGAATTACAAAAGAACAGCAGGAACAAGAGCCTACCTTTAATGGGGGCCTGACGTCTTGTTCCTGAGGGGGAAACGCACTAAACAACCTACAAAAGACACCACAAAGAGTCCTGTGGGGTTGGGTACGGCTCCACGATGACGAGAAATCCGACACCGAGAAGACCTACAAGAAAAAAACGATTTCATGAAAAAACGACAACAATATTGACCGACTTGCCTGAAAAATGACTCTGCAGATATCCGATGGCAGCAGAAGGCTGACAGGACCTCCTTTTGAATTGACAGCCCTCCGGCAGGAAGTCTGTCAATATTGCTGTCGTTTTTGCATGAAATCGTTTTTTTTTCTTGTAGGTCTTCTCTGTGTCGGATTTCTCGTCATCGTGGAGCCGTACCCAACCCCACAGGACTCTTTGTGGTGTGTCTTCTAGGTCAGGAAAAGATACTCCCTACCTAACTATGGGGCCTAGTGGCCTACTACTGGCCGGTACTTCCTAACGGTGCCATCTAACTTGAGGCTCAGGCCTAACGCTTGCTATGCGGAACGGGCCTAATGCTTGGTGACAGAAGAAAGAACTTTATTGATAGAGTATGTGCAGGATGCGGGCATGGACCCGAGAGAAGGGGTGCCTTGCAAGGCCTTACCTGCCCCAAAAGTGCCTCATACTACATCTGCGTATGTCCTCTTCCCACCGCTGTCCTCACTGAACTGACGCTGCTCTGCCACCGTCCTCACCGACCTGCTCGTCTCCTCTGCTGGAACTCGCCAGGTCTTCAGAGGACAGTCGCTCCTATCCCTAACAAGGGCTCTCTGTATCCGAGACTAGTCTGCTGCTGCTGTCTCTCTCCAGAAGTCCCATGACGTCCTCTCTGCTCTCTCTCCACCGGTGACTGATCAATATGGCGCAGGCGCCTTAAATAGATGCCGGTGCGCCGACACCCAATGATGTCAGTGCGTCTCAACGTGTCGCCACCGCGAGCCTGGATTGGCTCACTACGATGCCAAAGTTTTAATGGCCGAGTGGGGAGCGCTGATTGGCTCCCCGGCCCGGTCATCCCGACAGGTGCCCCCGGACCCCCTGGATGCGCTGCACCCAGGTAAGTCCCTCACACTTTGTAGCTTATGAGTGTTTCATTTAGTTTCTACGGGGGAATCATGGAGTTAGAATGTAGTAGTGTTATAGTGTCTGCATTAAGTGTGCTTCACTCGAATTTCTGTCACAATTGAAGACTGGGTTTGTGTAAGTTAGTAATGGCTTGTGCAAACAGGTGATGGTTATTCGGTTATTCTGTTTTTCTGTTATTTCCAGTTTTTGACAGGTGGAAAGAGGAGAGACAGAAGCTCACAACAAGATTATTAATCTCAATGGAGATATACTGGTATAGTGCACACAGTTATCTTGGCCGAACTTTTACTTATATAAAAGACAGTCCACTCGGAAGAAATTGTCATTTATACATTTTATTTATTTTATTCTTTTATTTCCAAAAATAAGATGTAGAGATGCTAACATTAGATGTTATTTTTGTTTCACTTGTAAAATAAAATCTGTGTTAAGAATTTCAAGCTATATCCCTTTATATTTTTTGGGAAGATTATATATTGGAGCTTTTCATTTTTCTGGAAATTAGAATGTTAAGGACTTGAATGGTTTTGTTAATTATTATTGTGCAGCATTTGAAAGTTGTCTCGTGGAAATGTGTTAAAAGTAGCTGTGGCCTGGTTTTGATTAGATCTCTTGAGACAAGCATTAAGGTTTCCCTTATAAATCTTTTGTTATAGATCTGATACCTTAAGTTCCGAGGTGTACCAATAGGTTGTATTGTTTAATATATTTAAAGACGTTTTAATATACAAATCAAACTAGTATTCGTGTAATCAAGCAGTCAGAAAATTCAGTAGAATACTTGGTTGAATAGGAAGAGGCATTAGTAGCAGATACGGGGAGGTTATATTGTCATTTCATAGGTCTGTGTACTATTCTGAAGTAACCCCCCCCAAAAAAAAATATAATTAATATAAAAATATATTTAAAAAACTGCAAAGACTTTATTTTGTGCTTCTATTTTTATGATGCTGCCTTTATACTGTCGCAACAAACTGTTGACACCTTGACTTCTTTTGACTTAGAATGTTGGCTCAACACCCACAGACTCGTCTAAATTTATTCTCAAGACTGAAGTTTATTTTATCATACTAATTATGTTCAACTTAAGCATGTCTAAATAAAAATTTGTCACTGGAGCAACAGTACTTTTTATAAAAAAAAGTTATTTAAAACCCACTACAGTATGTTTTCTTGTCTTTAAATAAAACTTCTTTTTTTATCTCACACCCCCACGGTCGACCTAGGAATGGTACAGAGTCCACCCAGTATGTCGCTTGCCAAACTTAGTCATTCTCTCTCTCTCAGTGCTGCCCTCCCTTTCTTCACGTCAACCCTTCTAGCTCTCTAAACCTGTAAGGAACTCGGAACTGTAAGAGCCTGGTACTGGAGACTCTTCTGCCTAGTATAGCTAAAAGAGACTAAACATAGTCATTCTAGACAAGGTATGTCTCTCTAGAGCCAACTTCTTCCCTTTTGCCCTTCACCGTTCTGTGCTTCTGGTCTAGTTCACCTGAAGTGATTACATACACGAGTTGATGTTTTCTTGTAGTGGCAGAGGTCGGCTCACTTTACCATTTTTTTTAATCATAGGGGCATATTCAATCGGCGGGATCGCCGAAAATCCCGCGGTCCGCGCAGAGCCGGATTTACACCTCATGGGGCCCTAGGCAAGATATCGGTTTGGGGCCCCCCCGTTCACACACAGTGGCCCCTCACACACACAGTGGCCCCTCACACACACATAATACACGCACACAGTGGCCCCTCACACACGCATAATACACGCACGCAGTGGGGGGACACACACATAATAGACGGACGCAGTGGGGGGACACACACATAATAGACGGACGCAGTGGGGACACACACACATAATAGACGGACGCAGTGGGGGGACACACACACATAATAGACGGACGCAGTGGGGGGACACACACACAATACCAGGACGCAGTGGGGACACACACGCACAATACCAGGACGCAGTGGGGACACACACACATAATACATGGACGCAGTGGGGACACACACGCACAATACCAGGACGCAGTGGGGACACACACACACTTAATATACTACCCCACCACACCCCCAACTTACCTTTTTCCTTGTAGGAGCTGTGGAGTATTCATCCCCTTCACACATGGGACGGCACTTGTGATGTAGTGCATGTCCCATGTTACACACAGCAGGCCACACAGAGGAGGGAGGGAGGAGACCAGCCACCACACTAGCCCCATGTGGCCCCTCCCCCGACTCGCGGCACCCAACCCCCCCCCTCTCCCCCAATTCGCGGCTCTCTGAGCTGCGAGCTGAAATCCAGCTACAAATTACCGTATTAACTGTAGTTGTTTTTCCACGGCGCGGAAAAACAACAATTGAATATGCCCCATAAAGTCTTACAGGTAGATTCAATTCCTCGTGGTGTTCTTTAACGCAACGCGGGCCGTGCACTATTACCGTTACTACAGTAATTTCTCTGCTGATTTTTACTTGCAGCTCTGAGAGCCGCGAGGCAAAATATATGCGTTGAAATTACCATAGTAACTATAATAGTGTGCGGCTCACGTTCTTTAGGGAGAATTGAATCACTTTGTGGTAAGTTACAAAAAACAAATCTCTGACAGATCTTCTTTAAATTTCTTTCAGTGTTGTTTTTCCAACAATATTAGTTGGATTTTTTTAATCATATACAGAAATGTCCTCTCTTTAACTATCCTCAAATTAGGTATATACATTCTTGCATGATGCTACCACTTGTCCTACAAGCTGCAATATATAACACACATGCTGTGTAGCCTATGTACCCCTGTCACTTTGTCAGTACCTTGCTATCAATCTTGGGTCTGTGAGAGTCCCCAACATACCCTCTACATGTGTCACACCTTGAAATGCAATTATAATAACCCATAGTACAGGATAGAGGGAGACCCTGAATCCCCCTGTTATACTGTCTGGTACTGGTGCTTGTTAAAGATTTGGGATTTGACATATTTTTTTACATTTAAAAAAAATTATGAACAAGAATAAAGGCATTGAAGAGGCACTTCATTATCAATTGCAGCTTAAACAGTCTTGTGTCACCTATACACACACTGACCAGGATGATATAGATAAAACAAATATTCAAGATAGATAAAGCGCTATTGATCTCATAGGACAAAAAACAAATAAGCAATACTGATATTTAATTTTGTTGAGTGGACGTCCTTCTTATACTTTCAACCAGGCAATCCAGGAGATATAATGCAAAGAGAAAAAAGGAAAATAATCAGCACTATAAAACACCTGACCTAGTATGGAGTTGAAGACAATTCGAATGGGCCTCTTGTGATCCAAACAACAATACAGGTGATGGTTCCACTTATGCCGGAACATTTACCAGAGATACCCTCATGTTAACACATTTAAATGTTAGGTCTTGTGGATGGACACCTCCTAGCATGCGTATCCCCTATAGGTATCCCACTTGCTAGACGTATTCTTGTGGCTGTCATACAACTCCATCTTTAGAGGATTTGTTGGTAATCACCATATCACTCATAGAAATCTTTCATTCATCCGTCTCGATATATAGATCTAAAAGCAGAAAAAAATGTATCTAGTGCAATATGTTATAACATGCAAAAATGTATTGCACTAAATAACCACAATAACAAGGTAAAACACTTATAAAATGTAAAGTACAGGTACTCCTACCAAACTGGAGAAAATGTAATCGTCCAGTAAATAAAGATGTTATCCCAGGATAATTACTGCCACTATGCTGTCATCCAGATGTTAAATAAGGTAGGTTCCACTGCAGCTGCCAGGTAGCACCGTTCAACGCGTTTCGACCCAAGGATGAGGGATCTTTATCACGGTAGGTGCAGACTGGTGTAACATTGAAGATATTTATAGTCCAATATGTAGGTCACATGATCCAAACATCAATTCATTGTGTAAATAACCATTCCATAATGCAATATTAAAAATAAAAACACCTTTCCCTATAGAGCATCAATAAATACTAATACATAAAATAACTATATCAAAAAAATTAATAAGCATTGTCATGGAACGTAAATCGATATTGACAATGTTAAACAAAACATTCAAAAAACATGTAAAATCTTGGTAAACAAATAAAAAACCCTTGTGCATTAACACCTTTTGGTAGATGTGTAAAATGTTTAAGCAAAAGAAAATTTGGTCACTACTCATAATGAGGATGGAGACCACGCCTCGTTTTGGATTAGTTGTCACTCATTTTAAGATCATACATGGAGCCAAGCCTCAATATCAATAAAGGGATGTGTTTCAAGTAGAGATGGGCGGGTCCGGTTCTCCGAGAACCGAACCCACCCGAACTTTGGGTATCCGAGTACCGAGCTGAGCAGCTCGGTACTCTCCCGCCCATTCCGAATCCAAATCGAGGCCGAACGTCATTGTGACGTCGTCGGATCTCGGGGCTCGGTTCTCGCGATACTTCAACTTTATAAATACACGCCTCCACAGCAATCCATCGCCATTTGACAGAGGGAGAGAGCAGGGTGTAGTCATAGGCTAATTAGAGCAGGGACAGAGAATACAATATTGTTCTTGCAATTGCTCTAACCAAAATCGCTAGTGCAGAGAGGAGGATAGAGGTTTATTATTTTTTCTTCATATTTGGCACTCCCCAGCGCTTTTGGGGTGTCCTCCCTAATTGTGCATTAATATTTCTGGCTGTCAAAAGTCATATCTGTCAGCAGTATCTACTAAATAATTTTTAGCACTCCTCAGTGCTTTTGGGGTGTCCTCCCTAATTGTGCATTAATATTTCTGGCTGTCAAAAGTCATATCTGTCAGCAGTATCTACTAAATAATTTTTAGCACTCCCCAGTGGTTTGCGCTCAGAATGGATTCAAAGCAGTCCACATATGATCTGAATGAGCAACCAGGTTCTGTCACCAGTCCTGATGTTAGTGTTCCCAGTACGTCATCTGGCCAAGGCGATGTCAAACAACAGAGTGTTTTCAAATTAGTGCAAAAAACAAAAACCCAAAAAAAATTTACTGTATTGAAGCGAAAAAGAAGTGTAACTGAGCAAAAGTTAAGTGACGATAAAAAAAATTTTGCAAGCATGCCATTCTACACACGCAGTGGCAAAGAGAGAATGAGGCCTTCACCTTTGGCTATTAGTGGCAGATCCCAAAAAGTTACCCAGCCTACAATTGGTGCACAACTACTGTTACGCGTCAAAGCCGAGCTGCAAGATAACAGTGAGGCATTACAGGAGAATATTTGCTCTGATTCACAAATGACAACAATCCCTGCGGAGAGTCCATCCAACAGTGGGATGTCTAATCGTGAGCATTCTGCTGATGTGTGCCTTAATAGCCCGAGTGTAGCCGGTGATACCCAAATTGAGGATGCCACTTTGGAATTAGAAGAGGATGAGGGGGAGATTTGTGTAGGCGACGAGGGCGCTAATGATGATGTTGATGATTATGATGCAGACAGATACCAAATTGCCTTTCTCAATTTCTATTTATATTCTAGATTATATAACGGCTGAATTTATTAGTATTTTATACAAGTGGAGGGGGGCCTAGAGAGACAGAAACCAAACTGGCTTTCTCCATGTCAATTAATATTGTACAGTCTATAATGGCTGAATTTTTTGTTTTTTTAAAAAAGTGGAGGGGGGGCTATAGAGACAGAAAGCAAACTGTCTTTTTCCATTTCTTTACATATTTAACTATAAGTGTAGGGTGTAATATACATCCAAAGACGATGGCTGCATTGCCAATATGCATAGAGGGATAGGAAGACAATCTGTTTTGTGTGTAGAATAAATGAAGGCCTACCAACGAAGAATTAAACAGTTTTTTTGGATGATTTATTACCTCAACAATTAGATTACTTATCTCTAAAACAGTTGGAGCACTAAATTGGGTTATTTTAGGCACAAAAACATGTATTTTCCAACAAAATAGCAAAACAAAACCAAAACACGCAATGGCGGTTTTGCAAAACCAAAACCAAAACCAAAACACGACGGTAATCCAGATCCAAAACCGAATCCAAAACCAAAACACGGGGGTCAGTGACCATCTCTAGTTTCAAGTTTAATACATTCTTGTAATTTATGTTTGTGATGCAAAAATACATAATCTTACCATAATCAAAATATTAGCGGTAAGTAGTAAAATTCTTATGTTCACTATCACAATACTAACAGTAAATGGAGACTTATTCTTCATACAGGCTTTTCCCTGCTACTACATGGACCATATGTATGGCCATAAATCAAAGAGACACATCACTAGTCATGTTTTTTTTGTCCTGTGAGAGATCAATAGCACTTTAAATGTCTTGAATATTTGTTTTATTTAAAAAAATTATAATAAGGCACACTTTAAAATAAACGTTAATTAACAACAACCTTGTTGCCCACTTTCATTAAAAAATCTAATGTAGTCCATGTACATATATATAGATTGTGTCCTAAACTGTTCGGTACGAGGGATGTGGCACAGAAAACATGTATGTGCAGTACATTTTAACATGCGTGCTACCTGTCATTTGAAATTGATATTGCTCATTTGACAAAGAGTACTAGAGATGTTGAGTGTTTTTTTTTTGGAGTGACAGGGAATTGTTTCATACTCCATGCCACATTTATCTGGTAAATAATTATTATAAACTCTAGTCATGTATTTCACCAGTTGCACTTTTAAAATCCTATCGAAGACCACTTTTGTGTGTCTTAGTGATTGGGAAAACATATGATCTATTTTATTAAATGAACTATGGTAAATAAGGGTTGAGAGCTTGGCCATATGAAACACACTGATTGCTGAATCGTGCATTAAAAAAGGCTTTGTTTTTAATAAAACTACAATAATGGATGGAACCATTACACGGGGATTTACATCTTTTTACCAAATGTATTTGATAGCAGATTCTACAGCTATATAGAAGCGTAGATGGTTGTTCTAATACTGTCATTGGGTTTTTGATGCACTATAAATACGGCTTGACTGACATGTACTTTCTCAGTCAAACACAGCGGGACTCATGATAATTGTGCTTGTTTTAGGCTGCACACACCACCAAACCTGTAAATAATGCACTACCTCCCACCATCTCAATGATACTCCCTGGGAGTATAATGCATTCATCAGTTGGACATGGTCTACTTGTCATGGACTACAGATTGACTTGAAGCTAATGCGACCGTTTGCTTTGAAATGAAATCACAAATGTAATGTAAAGTAACATAACTTTTAGAATACAAATTAACATTTGGGTTATAACAAAATTAGTTCATAAACATATATACAAAAGTAGAGATGCAACACTTGTGTGCATTCATATACTGCTGTTCTAATTGAGTGTCAAGACAATTTAATATAGAAAAAGGATTTAACGATGAACTGGTCCAGTGAATTTCGTGACCACTAGACCTCAATGGAATAGGCTAGGCTCTGTAGGTAGCATTACGTACACTCTGATTTTCACAAAATTAGGTCTAAAACCTAATTGACCAATAGAATCCCAACACATATGGGCACCTTGAAACTGCACTACCACCTACTACAATTGTTTTTACTCCCCCTAGTTGGAGCCCTGGAGAGCAGTAACTAAGTTCTAAATCACTAGGATGTCTCTTGAATCCAACTCCTCCGTCTCCATGTTCTCAGCAAAACAAAGATAAGGACCTATAAAAAGTGAAATGTGTGGAAATCAAAATATGTAGCTGTATGTATATGTAAGTTTTGATGTGTGTGTTGAATTAGAATGTTTTATGCTGCCAGGAAGTTTAATTATTACCATACATATAATTTAATACATATAATTTGTTATATTTTAAATTAATCAACATAAAGTATCTGCCATGTTTTTAGCACAACCACGTTGAGTATATTAAATGTTTTTTGTTTCAACTTGTGTAGAAAAGCTTCTATTGGACTAAACAAAACCAAATTAAAGATTAAACTGAATTGTGCAACGGTCATAAAATAGTCTTCATTTCAATAAACTGCATTTTTGCAGAAATCTAGAAAGCTATGCCCGTATGAGTGGTTTTCCACATAGACCGTTACCATCTCTGTCTTTCACAGCTGATATGTTTTTATACGTACTAGAAGTATGTTTTCCTGTGTTGTTTTCCAATAAATATAGATAAGATTAGTTAATTGCTTCCAGAAGACGGTTATCTCTGAGCCAATAACCAGAAGTTAGCAGACCTTTAAAGGCATATGTCAGATACACAGTTGAACTGAAAGATGTCGCTGTAGGCTGTGGGGCACACATATTTTGGAACAACTTCTATATTGTAAACTGGCTCTAGTTGTGATGCTTTCTCCTTATTTAACAGTAAGGCACAAATGGCACAAATGCATTTTAACGAATACCAACAAATCGACTAGTTTAACCCAAGTTGAGACTCAGAAATATGGGTTATGGCCTAAGCTGGAGTCGCATTACACTCATGGTACTAAACAAAATTATTATTGTTGGTTGTATTGGATGTGCATGCGTTTAACGTTGACAATAGCCTAAAATGTACTTTTTTTTTTTTTCCCTCAATTTCAACTTCCTAGTTACAACTGAATGTAATTTTTTTGTTTATGAACATTTTACATGGCTATCTGAAGTACATATGTGCATACGATGGCTGAGATCTCCTATCATCCTATTTACACCTGGTCAGAGTTCAAACTATTAAACTTGACTAGAACTGGATTGAAAATATGTATAATTTTATTTCATTAGCAAAATTGTGTTTCTTTGAGTAATGTCTTTGTGTGTCTTGATATTTCTTAACGCTCCCCTCCTGCATCCTTCAGATATGTACAAGGTATATGATTCATAAATATAAGTCACGCAAGGTATTAGAGATACAGAAATAGACAATATGCAGCCATAGAATACTGTATGTAAGTCAAACTCTCTCCTCGTATCATTGAGTCATTACTATCTGGATTGCTGTCAGAATATTTTTTAATAGTAGAAAGAGTAGCGTATTGTATCCAACAGTTGGGAACCAACAGTATAGTACTTTGAGAACTTTAGTATTGCTTTCAGGTTTTTAGAGGTTGGAGCCACACAAGTTGATAGTGATTATCTACTCCCATAATATAATTATAAACCACCCTGTGTTAAATCTAATTAAACCCATCAAACAGATGAGCCTGCAACACAGCAATCGTACGCCTGATGCTAAGACTATATGAGTGCTGATTTCATTTTGAAGAATATCACATTGGACAGTCCTTGAATACAGAAAACTGTATACTATAAGTTTATTGAATGTATATAATAGAAACTGGAGAATTTGATGAACTATTTCAGGCACATAGTAGAGCTTTCTGCGTTAACAAAATGCTAAAGGTTCCATTTTATTGTAAACCCGTATTTCCCCATCTTGTATCGTGTGTTGTCATGCAGTGACGTCTCCACTTCACTAGAATTTCCCATGACTTTGTGAATCTGCCATGAGCCGACTACAAAGATCAGCAGAAGTGCTCATAGTATGATGTATGATGTAATGAGGGAGAGCAGATGGGAAATTCAGGCTGAGGAGTCAGGGGAGCTGCAGGGAAAAAAATGTGGATGACTATTGGGAAGGCAAATATTAAAACACAGGATTTGAAAAAGAAATGACCAGTGTGTTGTCAGCCATGGACACCAATTAGATGTTTGCTTTCATTTGCCTTCGTTAATATTCCTTGCACTGGAACAGAGAGAATGGTTAGTGAGTAACCGTATAAAGTGAAATCTACACAGTATATTTATATTATTATTATTATTTGGTTTAGGGTTTTTTAAGTTGTAACAAGGCACTATTTGGAATTTTTTCATTTTGACCGTAAATAAGTCTCCATCCTGCAAAATAAAAAACATTTAAACCAACTGGAATTCACTAAATGGCACTACTTCTATACAGCACAGCTGAATGTGGTGTTACTTTCACTAATCAGACATAAAAGCATAGTTGCCTACTCTCCCGGAATGTCTGGGAGACTCCCGAATTTCTGGGAGTCCCCCCGGACTCCCGGGAGAGTAGGCAATTCTCCTGGATCCCAGCCAGCTCTGTCAAATTAAATGGAGGGGGTGGGGCTTAATGGCGTTGTGCATGTGTTATTGTGGCCCCATCCTGTTTTTAGTGGCTCAAAATACTGATGACAGTTTGGGGGCAGGGCTAATGGCGCAATTCTTTGAGCCCTGCCCCCACACACCCACCTGCCCCCTGGACCTCCCGGAAAACAACTCACCAATGTTGGCAAGTATGCATAAAAGATGAACTTCAACCATGAACAGCTTGGCTACATAGGTGATTCTCGCTCTCTATGCCATTTGCATGCAACCATAGGCTAAAGTTTAATGCGATTAGACAATGTGACCTTCATGTGTGGCAATCTCTTGCATCTATGTGAAGTAATCCCAGTTCTTAGTAATTACTGTCCAGACTATGTAGATGGTTCAGGGGAAGAGCTATCATATTTGTAGGGGGCCAATCATATGCGCTATTGACCCACAGGTAGATGCAGGCGATCACGGTTCAAGTAGACTCCGATGTGTTCTGCTGGATTTAAAAAAAAAAGAAAAAAGTAGCACATGTTACATTTTATATCCGTGTAAAAAAAATACAATCTGAAGTTTGTATACAGGAAAGACTATGAAAGCATGCAAAAATGTTACACAAAGGGATTAAGTGTCTATCTCTAGAATAATTAATTTCACATTATTACATGTTAAATAAACATTCACTTTAAGTTGCCATCACTGGAAAAATGGATTGCATTTCATGTATGTATCACTTAGAATATAAATATCCTTGTCATTTTAGAATTAGATAATGACGCCGATACAGATTTAAGAGACTCTTGTTGCCATGAAAACAGTGTGCTGCTTTTTTTTTTTTTTTCTTCAGCTGCACAAGTTGTAGAATATTTTCTATGTATCCATCTGAAAATGATTTCCTTCTTCTTGGTGCCATAGTGTGTGTGTGTGTGTGTGTGTGTGTGTGTGTGTCATATTTATGTGGTTCATTATTGATTTTTGATTGCTTGATGGCATTTTTTCTTCATTTGAAATAATGGTTTAGTAAGTTTTTATAGAAATGAAACTGCACAGTTTGCCCTCTTGAAAACGGAGCACATTCAGCTTTTTTGGGAAAATTCTTCCTGTCCAGATTATCTGCTCAATGCATAATGGGATGTAAGTGGCCATAAGGTCCATTTAACTCCTGGTACCATGAGAATATGATAAGCACATTGTGAGGTTTAGATCTTGCTGCTTTTTTCTATTGATTTCACCTATTGCAAAATAGTGACATTCAATCTACATTTCACTGGAAGCTGGGAACAAATACACATTCATGTGATTTTATTACTAAAAAGTAGGTGAAAATAAAACAGCCAGTTGTATATATGGTAATATGAACAATTGGTCTTTGATGTCCTTACTGCAGCCCTCATCATGAGTTGATTATGAAATTCCTGGTAAACCAAGGTACTATATCTAATGCTTGCTAATGTCTTCAGCTCGCTTTGTCTTCCTAGCAAACAGGATAAAGAACTGGATATTGACACATACAGAGTATAACTTGACCAAAATGTTTCTTAATGAGTGAATTTCAAGAACTTGACTTGATGTAATTGATTAGTACAAATATAGTCTACTTTAGGTAGCATGTGTTACATTTTTTTCTGTGTAGTATAGACAAAACTTAACTTCCAAAATTAATTTCATGTTGTAGGACCGTATTAGTATTAGTCTTCATAGTTTTACAGCTTTTATTTAATTTCTCGTTGAATTTGCTGGAATTTGAATGCTAGAATTACAGGCTGACTGCCTGTCATAGCCTATATGTGAATGATAATGGAGAGTCTAGACCAGTGTTGGCTAACCTGTTACACTCCAGGTGTTGTGAAACTACAAGTCCCAGCATGCTTTGCCAATATATAGCATCTTATTGCTGGAAGGGTATGCTGGGACTTGTAGTTCCACAATACCTGGAGTGTCACAGGTTAGCCATCACTGGTCTAGACTGTATTGTGAAAATCAGTGTTTGTATAGTTGAGTCCAGAGTGAATAAAGATGAAAAGATCTTGAAGACAAATGGAGAGCTGACTTTGAAGGTCAAAATATCTTTTTATAGACTATATGTGTCAGACCAGACTGTCACAGGTCAAGGGGCTTGTTCCATCTTAAGTGTGCACAAGTGTGGAGGGTGTTGGTATGGTATGAGCGAGACTGTTGCAAGACCTCCACATTACTGAAATTATAGATGATGGCTCAAACCACAGCCTGATTATCGCACTACAGTATGTGCAAAAAACATTCATAATAAGGCAGGTATGTATTTATGAACATAAAATGTATTTAACAACACAGATGCCTTGCCCACAATTTGACTATTTGGTTGTTGGAACAATTTGATTTAATTACAAACTATAATAACCTAGGGTGCCTAAAAGAAGAGTACAAAACAGAGAGTAGCCCAAAGTCAGAGCCTAAGGATTACCAGGCTGCCAACATGCACGCACGTTTTTTGTCATTTATAGCCTATAGTGCTGAACGTTTTCTCCAGGACAAACCATTTTTGGACCATGAGGCAGTGGTCATCTTGCACCAAACACTGCCATTGTGGCGGCGGCAGTTGCCAATCTTGTTGTTCTTATGTTCCTTACCATTGCAATAGCCCTTTAAATGGTGCCCATGAGTATAACCGACCATTAAACTATCTTTACAACAGCAAGTTCAGTGAGTTCTGGAGGTTCTAGTGCTTACCAGAGAATATGGAATCCTTCACACCAGTCCCTGTCCTATTGGAGCTTACACTCTAAATTCCTTATCACACATGTACACTAGGGTCCACTTTGAATCTATTAAATTAGAAGTTCACTTTATTGCGGTGTAAGCAAAAATCAGTGATGTTTTACTTACCGTAATGCACAGAACTGTGCGCACATCACACGATTCTCCAATATAACGTTGCACACCATTAAATTCTCTCCGTCAGTATCACACAGATTTGTATTCGAAGTAAGGCGATGATTAAGTAACAACTTTTATTGTTTAATATGAATTCAATTTTGTTTGACACCATTATGTTCCCTGATTTAGAGTGATGCCTTGCTTTTCCCCTGCATGGTATTAATCATTTCTTCTTTGAACAGATAACATGCTGGATAGATTTAGTTTAAACACTTCAGTTGCTTTTGGTTAGCTCTTTAGCTTGGTAGCAAACAGCATTGCAGTTTAAAGCATCAATCTTTTCTTCCTTGCGGTATTATAGCACACAGATAAATAGACACCTCGCTTTTTGAAGTAGAACTCAACCTAAAAGAGAAATGTTGTTGTTTTTTACAGACTTCCTAAAGTTATGATGAAAATTAGTGATATCTACTTGACTTCATGTAATTTAGTGGATCCCCTGTCATCATCAATGATCCCATACTGCTCTGTCTGCAATTAAGGGGGGCTTGTTACACATGCAAAGCAGAGTTATATAGGGCAACTGGGGGCTTTGGAGGAATTCTGCGCTCCCGTCTGTTAGGGCACACTTACCAACTCTTAGTTCTCCTGTCCCTGAGATCCTGTAGGGAAGTGAACTGGCAGCACGGAGGCTGGTGGAGTGACATGAATTGCGTCATTTTGGCCCCTGCATCGGAATGGAGTGACAGTGTCCTTTTCTTATGAGGGGGAAGGGGGGCAATTTGCGTTAAATTGCATCATAGAGGCTCCCGTCACATCCACTTCACTGCTGGAGAATTGCTTGTCTGGGAGACCTATCTAAAATTTCAGTAGGCAAATATGAGTTAGGGAGATATTTAGTGATAAAATACATGATACTATGTGGTATCAAGGCAGATATACTCCAGCAAGTGCACTTCAAGCAGTCTCAGGATGAGACAGGTATCCCAGTTTCCTTATATTATTATGATAAATCTTTGTTTAATGAAACCCATCTTCACATGGCAAGTAGTAGATGGATCAGAATACAGATATTCTCACACAAATGTATATTTTTCTGCAGGCTCCTACTGACTCCTTGGTTTCACACATCCTGTTTTGTTTTAGATTGCATGTGGATAATAATAATAATAAAGATATTATAAAAGCCTGTGAAAAGTTTTATATTTACAAGACCTAAATTCCAGCTTTATTATTGTGGGTTACAAGGGGCATAAAAGTTCTCCAGAAAGACTAGCTTGTAGAATATGAGTCTAGTAAACTAATTACACTGAAAGTTCCTTAGAATTCTTATATATTTAAAGTATAAACCGTAGGGATAGGAGTGTAAACACTGAACACTGTGACCAATGTTTTTTTTTCTTACATCATCCCAAGACTTCTTTGTTCAGATTGATTTCCACTACTTATTTTCCAAGGTGGCTCATACTTGCCAACTTTTACAAACTTTCCTCCGGGAGATCCTGGAGGACAGATCATGTGACAAATGTAGGGGGGGGGCGTGGCATAGCCCCGCCCACTACTATAAAAAGCCGAAATTCACGCTCTGCCTCCACAAGTGTCTGGGATGTTGCCTACTCTTTCGGGAGGGCTCCCTGAAATCCGGGAGTCTCACGGAAATTCAAGTATGAGTTAGCTTCAGTTCATTAGGTTTACAACTTAATTCAGTCCAGGTTATTGTAATTGAAAAGCAATTGCATTGGTTCCTTTTTTGCAATGTGTCACACGGGAAAGGTAATTTTTGGAGGTATCCACAGATTACCAATGCCTTAGTGACATGGCACCTACTATACCATTCGTCCCCTTTAGTAAAGCCACATAAAGTCTATCTGGACCACACTGTGGGCTTCTTCATGTCATTATATGAGATGCCTTTGGGTTGGCTGGACCATTCTGGAGTTGCGTCTACAGTATTCACAGCATTGTAGGGCTAAAAACAAGGTCAGTATTTTCCTATATCTGATGATGGGCTAGGTTTGGGGCAGGCTGCTGCACTTATAATATTACACTAATCAACACAGCCAGCCCAATAGTGATTTAGTGATTAAATGCAGCATTGTTTATTTTGTCAAGTCTGGTGTGCGATCGAGTAATGTTTACTGAAAGCTAATGATAAGTGAACTCTCCTTTTTTTAAAAACCTAAATATTTTCAGTTTGTAAACAGAATACAGAGGTGATAAACAAAATGCAGATCATATAGTAATACAAAGTAAATGTAAGAATATATATTGTTGTAGAAAACACAGGAATTGTAACATAACAATGCAATAGTGATAACATTTAACATACAGCCTACTTGCCAACTCTCCCGGAATGTCCGGAAGACTAACGAATTCTGGGTAGGTCTCCTGGACCCCTGTGAGTGCTTGCAATTCTTCCGCATCTGCCCTAGTGAAGTGGGCAGATTTTAAGCCTCCATGATGCGACATTCTGGGAATTTCATCATTTTGGCCGGCCCCCCATGGCCAAAATGCCGCGATTCGTTGAGTCTCCTTGCGCCCCCCCCCGCCCCCTGAGACTCCCGGAGGCTGGCAACTATGACATATAATTATTACGTAATTAGAAAGCAATTGCTGAACTCTACTTCACTGTGTGTAGGCGATGGGTGAACTTTAAAAAGGAAAGTGCCTTGGTAATGTCACTGGTTCCTAGTGAATTAATTGACTGCATTCTCATGAATATTGGTAAAATCCACAAAATGGCTACTTCATTTATGTGTAGATGGCAGAATGCAGTATACATCTAATAATACATTAACATAAAAAATATTAATATTATTTTGTTTCTCTTCTCATTCCCTCAGCTCTGTTCATCTTGCTTTTAATTGCCAAACTTGTATCTTTTTGAAGCACTCTACGCTACACCCACAGACACTCTGTGGCTCTCTGTGCCATCTGTTTTATTGTTTGAGAGATTATTTTAAATGGGCTTTTATTTGAGAGGATAAAAAAAATGTGATTTATTTATAATGTTGTTGTTTTGCTCTTGTTAACACACCTATACTTTAGGTAACTTCTTGCCTTTTGTTGTAATTTATGGTGGATATGCCTCTTGCATTTAATGCAAACATCATGCTAAATAAGACTTTCAATTACTGCAGTGTACTCTACACTGCAATCTGCTAGATCACCATTGACATATGGGCAAAGTAAGATATATACCAAAGTCATGTTGGAGTTTTTTTCTTTTTCTAAGTGGCTTACTACATGAATAACTAAATGTTTACATTTATTTCAGTACATGTATGATTTTTTTTTTATTTTTTTTTAAATAACTTTGTTTAGTGTGCAGTCATGGTGAATGTTTACAGGCTAATCCCCTTTCATGGACATCAGTAATGACTAAATGTGCTAAAAACACAGGAGCACTATGACTAAAGAAGCATGCTTCAGAATATGTTCATTATTATCCTTTAGACATACTTGCCTACATTTGGCAAGCTGTATCTGGGAGAGGGGCGTGCCTAGAGGGCGGACGGGGTGCGGCCAAACGTGCCATTTTTTTCCCCCGCCCCCGCGACAAATATGCCGTCTTGTTGCAGGGGGAGTGGCCAAAATGATGCGATTCACCGTGAATTGCTTCATTTTAGCCCCGCAATTGCGGGATACGGGAGACTTGCCAGCTCTCCTGGGAATCTGAGACTGACCCGAATTTCGGGAGTCTCCCGGATACTCCGGGAGAGTTGGCAAGTATGCGGCTTTAGATTAAAATGAATTTGTTTTAGTATATATGCTACTAATGAGCATATCTGTGGAATACATGCTTGCAGGGCTTAGAATTTATAAGCAATTCTGCTTTGGCAAAAATCTTTAACTTTTGCTCCTAATTACAGAAGATGATGCACACTTGTCAATATACAGTAACCCATAGCAGCCATTTCCTCTCATTAGTGGAGGCTGGTTAAATCTAATTGCTGATTGGTTGCTATGAGATACTGTACATCTGCACTTCCATTCAGTGGAGTATAATAGTCCAGTCTGTAACCTATGCTATAGGATATACAGGTAAATAGTTTTCTAAACCACCAGAGAGATTTTAAGAGGATCTAACTCAAGCGCCTACATTGAGTAAAAGGGCTTCATCTCTTTGTAAAAGGAAAACTAAAGCCCCCTTTGACCATTCAATTGTAAAGCGCTACGGAATTTGCTGGCGCTATATAAATAAATGATGACGATGATGCTTGCCAACTTATGCTAACATCGATACTGAATCATCATATATTACCCAGCTGTTTTTAAGGTTCTACCCCAAGATAAAGATGATCAAGTTCTCTATTGGGTTAATGGGAAATGGTCCCTCCATTTTAGCCAGTTGTACCTCATTTGCCCAGTACTTCAGGTAATTCATGTGCAGACTTAAAATTCCTATGCCTCACTAATGGATTACTGCCCCTTTATCAGGATATTAAACTCATTGGAACCCCTTCCCTCGCAGACCATCCTGCTTCTTTCAGGGTAAAATGAATATTTAAATATTTAAGATGAATAGCTGGAGGTGGATATGATCCAATGCAGTGGCTTAAATGACAGCCGATACACAAGGATGAGAGATGCCTTTTAATACTGTTAAGGACCTTGAATTGATGTGTACTAAAAAAAAAATGGCCCCAGAATATATTTTGTATTCGTGAAATCCACAGTAAAGCTGTTAGTTACAAAGGTCCAGGAATTGAACCTTCGATGATATCTGACAATGGCAAAGTGCACTAAGTTACTGCAAATCTTTCTGTGGATTTTTATTCTGCAATTGTCTTGTTACTATGGTAACATTTGATGCTACTATTTAAAGACTAATGTTTTTTTAATAAATGTAATTTTAAGTAACAGATACATAGATTGTAGGTTCCTCTCTGTGCATTGATAAAGTAATCTGTGTGAATAAATGTGACCCTATCACACCAATGGTAATATCACATGAACAGCTAATGGTGAAGGAAGAATAATGTGTATAACAAAACCTCTTAGCAGCAACCAAATCTTCTGCACGAAGATAATCAACATGTTTTGCAGTATAAAAGTGTTAATACATATGATTGTGGCTCTGTCTGCCAGTCTGATGTGTTTGAGCACTTGATATTAAGATGATACGCAGACGTGTGGGCGCTGTAATTTAGAAGAAGGCTGCCCAGTTAGCATTCCACAAGTGGCCTTTATTTTCTTTTTCTTTTTTTTTTATTTAAAAACTTAGCACAGCTAAGATGTTTGTATAGCATATATTCGGTCTTTTCTGTGAAAATATTTGTCACAAAACTACTTTAAATAAATGTACAGGTTATTGCTATTTGCATTTTTTTTTTCAAACTGCAGTGGAAGAGAAAATTCACTTTGGTGAGGGGGAAGCACATGTTATAATGACATAGATTACAGTCAGGCAATTAATTGTAGGGAATGGTCCATCTTCTGTGTCATGTGAGCTCTTGTGGGTTTTTATTTTTTCCTGCTTCCTGAACATCCCTGTGGTGGTTGTCACATGTCTATCCTTAAATTATGAGGAGTGATTAGCATTTTACAAGGGGGGCACTGGAGGAAGGAGGAGTGGTCGAGCATGAAAGGAGGGGGAGTGGCAGCCTCTTTTTTCACATTGGATTTAGCTCTCGGCAAGTCTGGGTACAATCAAGCACAGAATGTCCATTTTCTAGCAAGGGATCCTGCATGACGTATGACTGTTTTCTGGCAGAAATCTTGGAGGACCAGTATAGGCAGCAGAGCGGAATTGGAGCTGACAAGTCTGCATCTTGGACAGGGCTGTGATCTAGTGTAGTACACAACAGAGACACTCAATCACTGCAGCTGTAAATAGGAGGCAGGGAAACAAAAATCCACAGCAAAGAGAGACAGAAGGGAAGTGTTTGTGTGGAAGGAGAATTTAAAAAGCATTTTTGGTGCATGGGATGAAGCCAACCATGGAAACTGCAGCAGAGGAAACGACAGAACAAAGCCAGGAGAGAAAAGGTACCCATAGAGTTCTTGTCTTAGGCTTACCTCATTCTGGGTATGTTTGATTTTGGTTTTTTTAAGCGTAATACTTCAGCAATTTAATGTGGATTGTTTGATTGCAGATAGTTTGAGTTAGTTGTTTTTAGAAGGAAAACATTGATCTCTTTAAACAAGGTAGTGACCTATTACACAAGTTTTGCATGATCAACAAATGGTAATATTGTACATTTTCTATTTGATTTATGTTGATCACCAGTGGTATTATGCCTGTCCTTTCAGGTTGAGTGTTTGGTGGTTTTGTAGGTGAGGGTACGTTTTTAATATATGTTGAGAAAACCTATACAGAAAATAAGTTATTGTTGCTCAATTACTATTTCAAATAGTAAAAATCATCTAATGCTGTGTTGGTTCTGGTCTCCTGAGGAATAATGGTGACTACACTCCCAGAATCAGTCTTTTGAAGCATATGCACAAGTAGTAACCCTTTTCAGCAGAGAATTGGTTTCTTAGCAACTCGGGGGCCATGTTGCCTTTCTGATTTTTATTAAATTACGCCATCTCGTCAACTTGGACTTTGGTGTGTTAAGGTGCTATAAATACGAAGTGTTTTTAAATTAGCCGACCTTCTGGATAAGACATTACAGGAATTAACTTTTAATATATTGATCTACCACATTGTAAATATGTATTCCATATTTTAGGCGCACTGTATCATTTAATAAGCTTCGATAACTATCCCATATCCTTTCTTGGGAATAAATGGTAGGTTTGTCTACCAAGGGTCCAAGGATGATCCTACACACATACAGTAATAAAGGGGAGTAAAGTCCATCGGGCGAAAAAAGCTCAGAACACAGTGAAGATACAGATGATGTGGCTGACATGTAATATATAGTGATGGTGTTTTAATGTAGAGCAAATTGTGTATTATCCCTTTGCTCTATTGTGTAAGGCAATATTTGCATTACACAATAGCAAGGGGATATTTGAGTCTCTAAGTGACATAATCTGACTATCTCTATCATAATGCCATTTGATGGATAATTCTTCTGACAAAGGTTACTTTTAGTTGTTTTACATAACTGGTGAATACTAAAGCTGAACACAAAAGAAACGTGTTGCTTCAGCCATTACTGCTGTTTTGGTTGGCTTTCATAGGTTGCTAAAGTATCTTGGTGTCCACCTATATGATGAGACATTTGCTGTCAAAAGCATGTTTTTGTTTATTGAGTTTTGTCAGATTGTCACGTTTGGTGGAAAGCCCCAGTTTAATTCTAGAATGGGACCAGAAACTAGTAAAAATATTCTGGCAAAGCGAAAACTTGCATCTGGTGGAGTGACGGTATATCAGGTTTACCTTATAATCTGTGGGTTCACCTGCGTGTAAACAGCTATCCACATGGTTAGAACAAAAGCATTCATTAAGAATCAGAAGATTGAACGGAGCAAAAAAACCTATTTTGTGAAAGATCTTCATCAATGAAACCTTCTTTTTTTTTTTTTTTTTTTTTTGTTAAGAATGTATGACGGTCATGGGTTTGGAGATGAATAAGCCCTCTTGTTAAAATGTGACATATTGGTAACAATGTTTGTTTGATGTTCTAAAACCAGATTTGTCTTGCTCTTTTTTTCCTCCTTCCGTGGGATTAAACAGTTATGATCATTTGATTTAAAATGCAGCAGATGCTAGAGTGTGGGATGGTTTTGGTTTGTTTTTCTAAAAGTGACCTGTATAAAAGAAGATGGTTGTTAGACCAATACTGTGCAAGTCTGAAGCTCCCAACGTCTGCATTATAAAAAAAACAACCCATGACACCCACGTCGGTTAGGTCAGGACGTAAAGACCACCCTATGCTCCCTCTGAATGCCAAAATAGACACGATAACTGCAGTAAAACAGTTCTTACCATTAACCATGACAATCTAATGCTTCCCACACACAGTAAGATATTGATTGATCAGTATGGTCAGTTTATCAAACTAACAAGCAACCATTGTACCATATGTGGACTCCATCATATCTGTCAAAATTTGGTTCCATCTGGTATGGTTGGACACACTCAACTGATGACCCTATGGCACTGCGTGTATATTAGTACAGCTTAAGCGCACTAGGACTATGAATTCTAGGAAAGATAATTATTTGTGGTTAAATATTTTCAAGACTGTCCTGGAATTAGTGGGCCATGTAAAGAAGTAGATTGTGTCGTAATATATGGGAGTCTGGAAATTCTATGGGTATTGGAAGTCAACAAGGACTTTGTTCAGTATGCAAAGGCCCAAGGTCATAGGTCGAGTGCTTTTTTTAACGGTCATAGATCTCCAAGGTGGCGTCTAATATTTGTCTTAATTTAAAGTAGACAATGAGTTATTGCTTATGTAATACACAAGTTTTCTTAATCAACACTGAAGTGGTGACATCAGAATATACTATTTATACAGATATCACTTACAAGAGTTTATATTAGTGTAACGTGTTATAGAAGAGTAATGCTTGCAAAGTGATTAAAACTGTATAGCAGTAGTTTTTGTATGTGACCCTCGTAACTAATGAACTACACATAGCACATCCTGCTTTTACTCCAGAGAGACCCCGGTATTCTTATTTAGTAAGCAGATGTGGATGAAAAACTACTCTTAAATAAAACATAATAACTTGCCCTTTCTTCCCTTTTTAGACATAATTAAATCATTTTATATAACGTATGTTACTGTAGTGGTAATACTAAGCGACAAATACATAACATTCCTGATGAAATTCTTTACTTAACTACTAGTAACTCCTCCTTGCAAAAAAAACAAAACAATAGAAAATGGCCGAACTATTATGGGGTTTCATGGTAATTTGGGGTTGCCATGGTAATCCTAGTCCTTTGCCTTACCATGGTACTTTATCATAAGGGTGGGACTGAGAAGTTATCAAGTGTCATTTTGTTTTTCATAGCAGCCTAATCCCCACTGAATGCTTTCCTTTCAATCCTAATTATGTATTGTAACTCACACATTTAGGGGGCATGGCTTAGCAGCACTGAGGCTGGTCTGATCTTGTTTGTACCACAATCCAAAATTGCTAACCCCATTCCTGTTTGTTCTGCAAAAATCGTGCCTGGACTGTGATAATTTGGACTGTTAAGGATTTGCTAAATATGTCAGAGCATGGAAACTGTATACAGATCCAACCTCTAGGCATGTTTCACAGCCAATGTAGACACATTTACCTGAGATTATGGTCTGTCTAGCATATGCTTGTAGCACAGACACTTTTTAATACATTTTGAGGTAAGTGTGCCATTTAAGTTCTTATTTCAATAAAGACTAGTGTTTTGAATAAAGTCCAATTTTCTTTTGCTCTTTTTTTGTAAGTATGGTATGGGTTAGCACAACTAGGTATAGATAGAACGATGTGGTCAGGTAATTGTGGTCTACATTTAAGTATTTCTGAAGAAAAAGGTCCAATGCAGAAACAAATTGTGTGGCAGACCAGCAGTAGCTATTTCAATAAGCTCCACACCCACTTCTGACCACAGTTTTACATATATATCTCTCCAGTGTATATGCTCTTGAAAACAGTGCTGCATATAATGTACAGTGTAACTACCTTTGCATTATTGAGACTTATGTAGGGGCAAACGCAGGATTTGTAGAAGGGGATTTCCACACCACGCCACCAGTGGGCGTGACCAGCATGCCATGGGGGTGTGGCTATAATTTTAGACAGTGCTTGGCTGCTCTTCAACTCTTCCTATCCCCATAATATACATGGGCAATGCTGCGTGCACTACTGTTAGGCGCACGCAGCTTTCCCTTTTCAAGCAGAGCTGTGTGAAGCCGGAGCAGGGTCCAGCCACCTCAATTATACAGTGCCCCAGGCTTAGAGGGGGTTTCCAGGCACTAGGAAACCCCCCTTTGGTTTGCCTATGTTATAACTACTGTAGAATCACTGTGTATACCCAATGGGGGAAAAAACAGGATTTCATTGCTTGATTAGCACAATGATTTCAATTAAATCATGATGATTTATACCAATTAAATAGTGAGGGTTACAGCAATTAAAAGCTTGGATAATAGTGAAACTGCACCTACTGACATTGCCTCATTTATGTAACAAACATTAGGGGGTTCTATTAGAGTTTCGTCTAAACAGCAATGAGCAATGTGCATTAGTTGTGTATGAAATTGTTTAAGGTTAATGTTTTTGATATTAAAAGGTTCTAAAAGATTTTTTTTTTCTAGAATCTGTTTTTCTTGTTTAATTACATATTTACCACAATTTTTTTGTAAATTCTCTTTATACAAGATAACAGAGGAGTACAGCATCAAGGGTTTCATTTTCTATCTAATTCTCCTGTGAACACAACATAAAATGGTATCATGATTAATACAATGAAACATTAATTACCCTGCTGCTCTGTATTATTATAAAATCATCAAACGGAAACTGTAGCCAAAAAGTTGTCCATAAAGGTGGTGGTGTTAAACGTTATTTGTTAGTGTTGTGTACTATGGAGTCTAGTTGACTCGCCACCAGATTTAATGCATTGATTGTAGAAATATAACGTTTGGCAAAGGTTCTTGCAACAAATTTTGTTATTTACCATTGCAAGTTTTGGAAACGGATGCGATCAATTCATTTTAGAATGTATCTGTCAGTAGGTAAAATCAGATTATTGAATCACTTTTCAAATGATTTTGGAAAGATTTTGGGTGCAATATATTTGGTGAAAAGAAAAGCCTGTTTCCACAGCAAATTTTAATAAATGCATTAAGCTTCTCCCCCACCTTTTAAAAACAGCCAGGGAAATTAACTGCTAAATGCTAAGCCTTTGTATTATAGTGCATTTAACATTGATGTTTCCGGAGTACCAGTGAGCGTCAAAGATAATTGCCAAAAATAACAAGAATCTCCCGTTAAATCCCAATTTTCCAACAAGATCGTTTGATCTGCTTAGACTTTAGTCTGTCTTTACCATCCATGAAAGCTTTGATGCTGTGCAGGCCTTTATTAGGACATTGGCAAAATGGGTTCTTTTTCTCATGGAGCGATTTCCATGAATGATATCTGTGTGTTATACTGCTTGGCTTTTATTTCTTTGATGCACAAATGACAGCACAAAAGTTTCAATAAAATACTTGAGCCCAGCACTTCAAAAGAAACCATCACACTGCCCATGTGTTACATGTTTTTGATAAAGTCAATTTATATTTTCAGTAGTAGAGTTTTAAGAGCCCCAAAAAACGTACAAAAAATAAGTAGTTAAAATTTTGATCAGTGTCGTGATGAAGTTGTGAATGCGTACACATGACATGCTCAAAAGTAATAAAATTAATAGTTTTACACGCAAAAAATAAGGACTAAAGTTAATTATTTTTTTTATGATAATAAAAGTCCTTAATTGTGACTTTATTAGTACAGTATAGGAAATGTCATAATAGAATCACCATTTACTTTAAGGGGCTGAGTGCCAAAACCTATTGTGGCACTTAGCCTCGCAACTTTTTATCTCTAAAGCATTTTGTATATAAACACAAAGCTGGTAGGTAGGTAGGTGTATCTACCTAACTTCACAATTTTCTGTAATTCCAGGTCCTAACCGTTGTACCAAGCAGTTGCAATTATCTAGCTCATGCAAACTGTTTTGCAGGCTACAAAATATGTATGTTGAAAATATAACTTATTTTATTACACTTTTGCAAATCGTGTTGCCAGATAGCATGTAACACATGGGCAGTATGATTTATACGCATCCGATTGGCACGGTTATTGTTCTGAATACCTTACACCACTGCTGTCAGTTGGGTATCTGTGAATCGGATGTTTTAGTACCATATAGCCTTAAACAAATATGGTGATTGGGACTGGCTGTGAAGAGTCCAGTGCTCAACTGTATTCTGAAACAAAGTCAAACATGAGACTTATTTCTAGTTATTTTCCAAATATGCAGCTGACTCATCATCATCATTTATTTATATAGCGCTACGAATTCCGCAGCGCTGTACAGAGAACTCACTCACATCAGTCCCTGCCCCATTGGGGCTTACAACTAAATTCCCTAACACACACACTCACAGACAGACAGACATAGACTACGGTTAATTTGTTAGCAGCCAATTAACCTACCAGTATGTTTTTGGAGTGACGTATAACTTTTTCCTGCATTTCTAGAACGATCCACCAACCAATAACCATTTCCAAATATATCCTAGCGAGTGTCTTGTATATGCTTATGAGAGAATGACTTCCTGCAATTCAGTGGAAAATTAGAACAACTGGGTACTGTAGCTTAAGTAAACGCGCTTGGGTCTGTCGTGAGATTAAACAAACCGAAATGGACCATTTGGTATTTAACTGTCAGCAACAAACTGTTTCAAATTGTAAATGCACCTACTCAAGAGTTTGTTTATAAAATTACTATATACGGTATCCTGTAGTCGATGTTACATTACATAGCCACTTCATTTTGTTGTTTTATCAACCAGCTTTTTTTCTGCTGTCCTTTTTTTTTTTTTTTTTGTGTTAATGATAAATTGTCTAGTCCAATTCTCTATCAGGCTGTACTAAACTTGTATCCAGTAGATTGTATTTATCTAGAAATGTAGATGTAAATGGCTAACCAGCATTAAATGGTTTTACTAAAACAAATGAAATGTGGATTTGACTCCAAATGAAATGCAGGAGTACACTGACTTTTTACCACCTAAAATTGGCAGTGAACAGCAGCAGACCAGAAATGGAAATTGGCAGGTACCACTGGATGTGCGGGAGTTCAAGGCCACAGCAAGTGCCAGCCATGAGCGACAGTATGGGTCCCTTGGGGACTGGAGGTAAATAAATGGATGAGATGGTATCAGAGTTCACATGCAGTGCAGTAGGCAATAGCTATTGCTTTTCCCTACTGATTGTCTAGCTCTGCAACTGAATTTGTGTCTTGCAGACAACTTGTGCCTATTAAATGTGACTTGTTTAAAAAAAAAAAAAAAGCAGTTGATGATATTGTTTGATGAAGACTTGAAAGATATTTAAACCTCAGTTGAACACTGACTATTTGGGCACCCCTGTTCAGATGTCATGTTTCATTGCATCTTTAAGTTGAATATAAATTAACACTTGCAGGGTACAAATATAAATATGACTTATTTCTGCATGCTTCAATGCAAACGAAGAAAAAAAAAATCTACAAATATGGTAAAAGTTTGGTTACTGTTGGTCGGTCAGTTTGTAATAAAACCACCTTTATAGCAGATAATTCAGCTTCCAAACATTCCAGGCAGCCGGCTAAGTGCCTTTCTAGTCTTGCTTTAGGAATTGGATCCCACATTTTTGCAGAACTCTTGTAGATGAGAAATATTAAGTCGTCTTCCATGCACTGCATGTCTGAGATCCCTTCACAAATGTATAATTCTATTCAAGACTGGGACTGTGAAGGCCATTCCAAAAACCTTAATCTTTCTTTTCTGTAAGTACTTCATGGATGATTGTGAGATATGTTTTGAATTATTGTCTTGCTGAAATAGGAAACCTCTTTTCAGCTTCAGTTTCTTTGCTGATTCCAGGACATTAACTTCTAGGACTTGTTAATATTCAGTTGAATCCATTCTTCCTTCCAACTGGCCACTTGCTTCCACCTCCCACACACTTAGTGGTTGGCAGGGGGATCTTTTCTTCAAATGTTTCACCTGTTTTTCTCCAGACTTGTTGTGGACAAAAAGATTTGGTTTTTTTTCCATCAGTCCACAGCACTTTGTTCCAAAACGTTCCTGGCTTATATGTTTTTTTGTTTTGCATACTTCAGACATATTTCCTTCTGACCTAAATCTTTTTCGGGGTAAGGAATCCATACTCCGTTGTCAGCTGATCCTCTCTGCAGCGATAGGTGGGAAATGATTTGCATATCTGACCAGTTTACAAGCTGTTCTATCAGATAATTTTCTAGGTCTTCGAGATCTTGCATCAACTCTTCATTTACTCTTACTTTCCCTTCTTAATGATGTTTCTGTCAGTGGAAATTCCAAGCTAGAAGTATTTATAGATCCTTTTATAGATCGGGTCTACATTCAATTATCATGTCAATTATTTTTATTTTGATATCTACTATCAACTGCTTAGTGGGAGCCCCTGTTGAGAGTAAGCACGACATCCCGAGATGATGTCAGATACGGTTATTATTTAACTCTGGAATTGTTTTCACCTGGTTTAATATAAAGCTTAAGTCATTCGATAAAAACAAAACTATTATAAAATCAACTGCAAGGGTGCCTGAACTTTTACCCAATGCGTTCTCTGTGTTGTTTAAGCTGCTAAATTCAGCAAATTAGTCGCAGCTGTCTAATGAAATATACGGAAATATCATGATGATATCCCTGTCTTATTTTCTGAAGAAGTTGATGTTTGTTTGAAGCTCGGACTTATCATTAATTAAAATAAAAATGACATGATAGGGATTGTAATGCTCCAAGGTCTGCTGGGGCAGAATTGTGTGCAATGTGCTTTTATCCATCAGTCAGCAGAAACGTTTCCTTGGAAACGATTTTAAAATCTGGTAACTGTGTATTACATGTCTTTTAATACAAGCAGATATGCCATCAGCAATACCATATAGATATGTTTTCACCCATACAATTAAACAAGTTTTTCTTGTTTCTGGTTTGATTTATAACTTTACACTTCGTGCCATAGAAAACTGATCAGTAGCCGAGAGGCTGGGACAATAGATTGGCTATTTCAAAGACATGTTTTATTGCCCCTTGCCTTATAATGTGTCTAATACTCACTAGCATGGCTTCTTACTCCTTTCCTAGTACTTTGAAACATGGTTTAATGTAAAATTTAGGCAATATTAAATATATGTTAATGATTCATTAAGATATGTCTGGAGTAACATAGTAATTGAAACTTCCCTATCAAATGTCTAGGCATGTTCATTTTTAAAATAAATATTTTAGAGAATTTTGGCTAGTATGTTTTGTTTATAAGATAGTATTTGTTTGTAATGTACTGTGTAAGGTAGATTCACACTTATCCTTGTCTGTTTACATTGTTGTCTGATCTAAATCACAGTCTCGCTTGTTATGGGCAAAGAACTGTTTTTGGTTCAACATAATATACTGCCCCCTCTGGCTCTGTTCGGGAGTGCAGTTGTTTCAAGTGAATAGTCTTGAACCTTAAGAAACAGCAATAACACCAAGTTTCACAACTATTTTTTCTTTCTTCTAAGAAAATATCTGACAATTGAAAAATGAGTATACCTCTGCCTCCAGTGAATTACATATTATACAGGAAGTTCCAAAAACCTGAATGGAATAATGATTTCTGCTGTCCAGTGGTCATATCATACCAACAGACATGATAATAAGGTGTAGCCTCTTATGTTCAATGTGACGAGCTCTGATTCACAATTTAATATATGGAATATGGGAGGTACTGTGCAGACAGACCAGTCATTTCTTAATGTAGTTCAGTATATTTTATATACAGAAAACACAGTGACCAGCATTCCTGATGCTCATCATCATCATTTATTTATATAGCGCCACTAATTCCGCAGCGCTGTACAGAGAACTCACTCGCATCAGTCCCTGCCCCATTGGAGCTTACAGTCTAAATTCCCTAATACACACAGACACACACACAGAAACACAGACTAGGGTCAATTTTAATAGCAACCAATTAACCTACCAGTATGTTTTTGTTTTTGGAGTGTGGGAGGAAACCGGAGCACCCGGAGGAAACCCACGCAAACACGGGGAGAACATACAAACTCCACACAGATAAGGCCACGGTCGGGAATCAAACTCATGACCCCAGCGCTGTGAGGCAGAAGTGCTAACCACTGAGCCACCGTGGAGCCCATAAATTCCTGATAATAGAGTTTGTGTGTGTGTGTATTACAGATTATCACACATGGTCTTGTTCAATTGGCATCTGAAAATTTTATTAATATATAATGTTACACAATGTGCAAATATTTTGATTTTGTCTTACTTTTCTAATTATATTGATACATGTTCTGTAACTGCTGCATATCTGCACTGGCAGTAGCACCTACTTGTTATGCCCCATGGCATTAGTTACTTTATCTGTATTTTCTCAAGTTAAAACAATTACTATAAACTTGAAATTAAAGAAAACTATTGTAGATGACGCCATGGGTTGACCATAGACATAGCATGGTCAGCCCTGGCTTTATGCCTAGTGAAGCAATTAAATCCTACACCTCGGCCAGAACTTGGGGGATGTTCTCAGGAAACAGGATTACCATGCAGAGTCCATGATCTGCTTCCTAAGCAGCCTGGTATTGAGAAAATACATGTGCCCGACTCTATGACAAATGCTTTCTTCTTCTTTTCAAATGAGGTCACTTGACAAACAGGTCCTTTTATAGGCTGTCATCTCCTTCAATGTTTGTCTTTTTCTTTTGTGGGAGAAAACCATTCCCCCTTTCCTCCACATTTCATTTTTTTATTTTTTTTTCATGTAAAATCTTAATTTTGCCCCATATCTAAAATACCCAGTTACTTCTGTTTCAGTATTTAAATAGCATTGGTGCCCCTAATAATGTCAGCCCCCGTTTAGCTGGGTCTCCTGTGAATGTGTTACATTTGCAGCCAGGATCACAGACAGCACTGAGCGAATCACTGGACTGTTATTAACTTGTTTCCATGGCGACGGCCGCTCACAAGCCTGAGGACAAAAATGTTTTTATTCTGTTATGTTGAACAAAAGGGCTCTGCTGATGCTGTGGACAAAATGGTCTTTGAAAGAAGAGACATTGATGTGTTTGTGCTTTGTAGTTTATATTCAGGGTTATTTCCCAACTTCTGTACCCCACAAAGTAAAAGGGGGGGAAAAGTGTTCATTGTTTTATGATTTTGTTACTGTTTAAGCTACTTCCTCATTTTCTGTTTTATTTCAATATTTTCTGTTAGTGTTTTAATACAATGAACATTTGTAAACGGCAGTAAAGGCAATTTATGGCTAGAAATTTAATGCAGTGTACACAATACAAAAACCTATTCCTTCACCTTGCTAACTGGATGGGAATTACCCATTTGGCTGAGGCAGTGGCCTGGAAATGAACTTTTAGGTACTGATGAAAGTGTATGGTCCGTCTTATGCTGTGCTAGCGGTGTCACATCCTATGCTGAGTATACTACAGAACCCCAACACACTTTACATATCAGACCCATAGGTTTTTTGCCCCTTGTTTCTGAATCTTGATCATTATAAGTATTAGTTGTCATTACATGACATTAATGAGATAAGGCTCTCTTAAAAACTAGGACATGTTTTTAATAATATTTACCATGAATAAATATAGCTGGAACGGTTGACACAATCCATGGAACACTGTCATTGTATTAATATAGAGCTTTGTCAGATGGAATGGGTTATGTTCCATAGTGTATGTATGATGTGTATCATGATCCCTTCAATATTCAACACTGTATTATATGTCGGGGTTTATAAATAAAGTATATTAACAACGTTCCTGACAACGGAATAGTTCCCTTTTCATTACATTAGAAAAATACACCTACCTAATAAACGGCGATTTTTCTTTTTCCTGCCCACTAACTTTTTGTGTCTCTATTTTTTTCTGTAACATTATTAGCCCTTGTATTTTGTGTGTTTTTACACATTCACCCCACCATAATGTAAAGATAGAAGACCGTTTACTGATGTTGTGCAACCAACACGTTTGTAAACTCTGTTGTTATTAATGTGTCTGTTGCAAATTACATACTTCACAGAGTAGGGGTTAGTGCAGTTTCCGTGTGACATGGTGATGTCATTGGGATATGTCTTCATGGCACAACTTTCTGCAGGTGTAAAGGTGATATCCACTGGTACAGTAACTTCCAGAGCACTTCCATAGATGTGTATAGTGATGGTGTCATCTGAGCATTGTCAGTCTTGTCTTGTGGTTGGGCGGATCTGAGTACTACGTTGTGCTGTTAAACCACTGTTTGTGACTGAGGAGTGGTGCACTTAAGTGGGTAGGGACTGGGTTACCAGATGGTGCTAGTCACCAGGGACAGCTGTTGTGTCCTGGCTTTTATTATTTTATCCTGTCACACCAGCTCTTGTTAGCCGGGAAATGCAAAATTACATATCCCAAAGGGAGGCTTTGTCCTTTTGATTTTGTTTCATTTTGCTAAAATTTACATTTCGTGTATCTAGCCATGTGTATACATTCAGCAAACTAAATTATACTTTTTGCTGAAAAGAAAGCTAATCTAATAGGTTTTCTGGACGTTTTTGATAATATATATATACAGTTTGGTAAAAAACCGTTTGTGTTCTGTATATGACCCTACTCTGCTTTAGTGGTAGGAATATCATGTATTCTAGGCACTCTGACTATACTTATGAGTAATGGCTGCTAAAGTTAAACACCAGGGGATATATTTACTAAACTGAGGGTTTAAAAAAGTAAAGATGTTGCCTATAGCAACCAATCAGATTCTAGCTGTCATATTGTAGAATGTACTAAATAAATGATAACTAGAATCTTATTGGGCAACATCTCAACTTTTTCAAACCCACAGTTCAGTAAATATATCCCCTGGTTTTGGTTCAGGTCTGTTTATTTTAATGCATACCAACAAAGAAGAATCTGGGAGAAAAGCAAAAAGGAAGTTCATCATAAAGCCAATGGTGAGCTCACTTATCCTATACTCAGTGGGTTACATTTGGAGGGAGATTCAGTTAGCCACATTGTTCCTCAGAACATCGCGGGCGCGGGATTTGTGAGGAAAAATTAGCAGATAATTTACTGTAGTAACAGTAAAAATGCGCAGCCGCAGTGTTCTGAGGAACGTCCCGGCTACTTGAATCTCCCCCTTAGTGTTTCCGTGGAGATTGGTCACGTGAAATTTACAAACATTGTTAAAGGTATAAATGTAATATTATAACCATAACTAGCAAACTGGCGTTTGCTTTAATTTTCTCACTTGGTCTTGGCCAGGCCTGGACAACCTGTGGCTCTTCTGGTGGTGTGAAACTACAAGCCCCAGGATGCTTTGATAACCAGTAGCTGGCAGGGTATGCTGGGCCTTGTAGTTTCACAACACCTAGACAGGTAAAAGCTCAGTTGTTACTATTGTTTTAGTGCAGATTTTTAGTTTCCATCAATATTGGTTACTAACCCTTTGAGTGTGTATAATTGCATGAATACCATGATAACATACATTGTTCTATAAAAAGAAAAAGGCCTTGCGGAAAGATGACATGCGAGAATTAGATTGTGAGTGTCGGTGGCGGTCATAATTCTGGCACTGGAAATGTCGACCCTTAAACCTACATGTTGGCACTTAACCTTAACTACATGGACATGTAGGCAGACTAAATGCTGACAAGTTCACAATGTCGATAGTGTGATTGGCGACATTGACAAAGTCGCCAATCACAATGGCGACATTAAAAGAGTAATAGAGACGGATTTGTGGTATAGTCGCTGGACCTGCCTCCATTACTCTTTTAATGTCGCCATTGTGATTAGCGACATTCTCAACGTCGCCAATCACACTATCGACATTGTGAACCTGTGGGCACAATGGAACTGTCAGCACTTGCAGGTTAAATGCCAACATTTCCAGTGTGGGAATTACATACCCCACCCGTTAGTATCTGCAAACTAAATAAAATGTCAGTGGAAACGTATTCCTATTACAGAGAAGTGCTGAATGATTGCATTACTTTGTTTTGAGTTGGTCTTCCACCTTTCCTTATTCCAGTTGACCGTATTGTAACAATCACACTAACAAAGGCAATGATCTGACAGTGGACTATCATATTTGTGGTCAATTGATTTAGAGTAATTGCTTAGAAATTGACTGCTAAGTAAAAGCAAATGGGGAATCAAATAACATCAACCATTAAGTGCTTAGGGAGACGAGGTGAATGCTCAGAATGACTCATGAGGTCTGATCGCTTCTCTGTGCTCATGAAATTATGTTTTAATGTAGCCAGCCACTAGCTCACTGTCAATTACATTAGGGGTTGAGAACCATATGACATGAAAATCAATAGTGCCTATAAGACCTTATTTACAATTTATTTTATTATGTAGTAATTAATAAACACTGTAGTAAAATTGAGCAGTCAGGCTGAAGATAATACGCTGTTTTGTCCAGTTTGAGAGAGATCTGGCTGTTATTTGGGTGTAGTTTTTTCTATGAAATAATGGATACTGGCTAACAAATAAGGTTGTATGTGCAATAAGCAATCTGCATCCGGCATCATTGGCATAAGGAAGGGATTTTATGCAGACAACGCTTATAACGCCACTTGTGGTAATGCACTTTTGGCTTTTAAAAGCGTTCACTTTTGTCTGATATGTGGATACGTGACTTCTGTACTTTTTTTTCTTTTTAATACTAGTAGGTATTTCCTGGCACTGAAATACTATCGGTGTTTCTACACAAACACAAAATGATCTTTATCTGCTGTCTGTGGAGACACTAGTGCTAATAAGTAGCGCTGTGACCCATTTGCACTGTGAAGTATAATTGAGAAGCAGTTTGGCAAATGAAAATTATGTATAAAGCACAAGTTTCCCTGTCAAAATGCAGAAGAAAAAATATGTTTTGGGATTTGGGAACGTCTAGAAAATTAATAATTTGGAGAGAACCGTGCAATTTAACGCTTAACTACTCAAAACAGATTTTGTGCCATTTGCTATACACCATATGGCTAATGTAACAATGAGGTTATCAGCAAATGGAAAAATATAGAACCTGGGGAGGTTTATGTATATGGGGTATATATGCTCTAACTGTAGCCCAACCATTTCAGTAGCAATAACTTGTGTATGTAATGTTATTTGTGGTGTACAGTCTTCAGACATAGCTATAGAACATTAAATATCTTGTTGTTTAGTTTGGTATTTAATTATATGACAAGAATAGTTTTTGTTTTTTTTTGTTTTGTTTTTAACTTTTCTTGTTTCACACTTTTTTAAATATGGCCGTACAATATGAGAGGAAACCCAAACGCTTTGCTCCTAGCATTGAGCTTAATGAAGCAAGCAAAAGAAAAACTTTAATAATAATAGTTGTCTCAAAGTGACAAACATTAATACTGAAAATGGACTGCAAATAGGGTAAATTATTTTGTGTATGGGCTCCTTTCCCTAACCTGATCTTGCAGAGGCGTTGTATTTGGAAAATGTCTTCTAGTAGTACCTTATACAATCTCTGTGTTGTGTAAGCAAAGCTGATTAATTTGAACTTCATGATCAGTTTGTACAATTGATCCAAATTGCTTCATGTAAATCCAGCTGTATTTTAGACTAACTTGAGAGGAGTGGATCCAGCAGGTATTCTAGTAGCTTAAAAAGTTATTACTGCACCATTCCCATGGTGACCTAGACAAGTGCTTGTTTAATGGTTTAATCAGACTGGAGAAGGTTTATATTGGGATAAATGGTCATAGAGATTTGATCATAGGCTGGGTTATGTAGGTGTGTGATACGGTGTACACCATGAAACCCATTGTATTTAGTATTAATGTATACATTTATGAACTGTATTCAAATTCCAATGAGTATTTAATTGGAATATCTATTGTAACCATTCTACATTTGTATTCTAGTATTTGGATTAAAGAATTGGTGATGAGTGGTGCTTAAGCTGCCATGATAGATCCTTGTTAGCAGATGCAGACAGATATAACCTCTAAGCTTTGGAAGATTATAAAATATTCTATTTTTTGTCATCTTTGCCAAGGTCTTTATTCCATGAAATCTGTAACATTATGGTTTAAAGATGCCAGGAATAAAATCTATAAAAACTAGCCACACTATATACTCTTCTGGTGTTTTCATTCATATCCATGTTACCACAACAGCAGTATATTTCCCACAATTAATTCAGATTACAGGGAGAGCAATAGGTCTATGAATTAGTAAACATTAATTCGGGTACAGGGGCCTATTCCGTTTTCATTAATGCAGAGAAAATTAATAATGATAATCTTAATAAAGATGGCACACTGAGTAGTCTGGTGTCTTTCCATGTTACAGAGTACTTTACCACTTGGTACTCCTCTGTTCTTCTTAAGTATTAAAAGAAAAATTACCAATAGAAAATTGTAATAAGCAACATTTGTATTTTATGTTCAACTGAACAATAGGAATCATTGATCCCTATAAAAAATGGACTGTGTGTGCATATTGGTTTTGGTTTTGTTAGGAAATGGATGATTGCTCATTGTCCTACATCAGTTTTATAACTATGTCCCTGTGCTTAGCATCCTTCTTTCATAACAACAGGTGATTCCTCTCTGTAGGCCACTATCTGCCTGAAAGGCTCCAATCACCAATTTGTGAATAAAGACAAGTATATGTGCAAACTGTAGGCTAGAACAATAGGGGGGTCATTAAAAGTGAAATAAATGAAGGAAGGATACTGGTAAACTTATTACTGAATGTCCATTTTATGTTCCATAAATATTTGTGGAAGTAGCTGATTAGGAACCAGATTTCTCAGATGGAGGTTAGACATGGACATAATCTTGTGAGACTAATCTAGGTGGTGCACCCATTAATAGCTATGGAAATATATCCACAAATGGCTAGGTTTCGCATTATATTTATCATAGCTACCTGGCTCCTGGGCTGTGCTTGCTGGACCAAAGTCTGTTTGCTACACCCAGAGAAAGGTAATCACGTGGTAGGAAGAGTATGGATTAAAGATGCAATTACCAGTATGATATATTGATATTTATTTCCTGAGCCAGTGTATGTCTGCAGTGGTGTTTCTGTTTTCTAGATTAAGGAGTGTGTTGTGTATGGTAATGTATACTTCTTTATCTCATTTATTTGGCTTATTTATCACTCTTTTTTGACATTTCCAGTTGATGCTTTCAATAGTCAATATGGGCTATGCTGGTGCTTCCTTTTGCATATTGTACATGGAAGTTATGAAGCAGGGAGAGTCTGAAACCTCAGTACTTAATTGTTGGATAACATTTGCTATCATCATCATCAACAACATTTATTTATATAGCTCCAACCAATTCCTTAGCGTTTTACAATTGGTAACAAACAGTCACAGACAGTACTGGGTAATACAGACAGACAGAGAGGTAAGAAGGCCCTGCTCGTAAGCTTACAATATATGGAAATACTGATGTCTTTCATGTGAGGGACTCCATACATCATCATTCGGTTTCCTGTGTTTTGAGTCTGAGGGGTAGATTCAATTGGCCACGATGTTCTGAGGAACATCGCAGGCACACATTTTTCAGTTACTATGTTAAAAAGAACATTCGTATTTGCCCGCACCTCTGTGAGGCACGAGCAGATGAGCGCTATTTCTGTAAAAACAAGAAATCCATCTGAGGTGTTTTACGGACGTACCGGAGGCACCTCACACAGATTTTTTTTTACAATTGAATTCCCCCCTGAGAGTCCAAATTGCATTAAGTCTGACACTGTTGCACTTCATGTAGGAGTCCCAAGTTATTTATTAGTGTAATCCTCTTGAAATCTTCAGACATCATTGCTTGTTATTACCTATGTGTTAGAGTGTGTGTAAATCTATATAACTATAATTAGTGAAAGTACGCATTCTTTCAATTTTGTGTTTTTACATATCTAATCTAGTCCTTACAGATGCCTAAATTTGAGAAAATGTAATCTCATTTGAAAAATAATCCATAACAGATTTATTCAATAAAAAAAATTAGCCAACATGCATATGTCATGTGTGAGAAATTATAACCTCTCCCACTCCCCATGTGATCAGGAACAATTAGACCCAGTTCCTGGTCACATGCCCTAATTGTGAGCATTGCATTCCCCAATGTATGAACACTGCTTCTGTATTGTGGTTGCCGTTTTGATCTCGGAAATATTACATTGATGACATAGGGTCTGTCTCCATATTAGATTAGGAGAGACACAGTCTGTATCTCTGCTACCTCTCAGTAACAATAGGTCACTATTATTAGAAGTGATTTAACAAGTGCATAAATTGTGCAATAAGATACTTAAAAACAGGTGGTGGGAGAAAATGTCATTTAAAATGATAAAATCTGAAAAAAAAAATCCAAATGAAAAACAAAAAAGTCCCTACCCTCTGAGCTCAATTTTTTTTTCTCTGTTCTCCTTCTTTAGACCAATGTAATGCTTACAAAATAAAAAAAAGGTTGTTTGTTTCAGAACACCCTCTTCCCCCCAGAAAAGACAGGCTGAGAGAAATATGTTATTGCCTTTAAACGAAGGTGTCCTGAAAAGAAAAAGATGGTTTGGTCATTAAAAGGAGGAGGAAACCTTCTGGTCATCAAGAGATTAATATTGGTTTAAGCATAGTTATCAAGCCAACATTTAGAAATCCCCCCTGGACATTGTAGAAAACATTCTCCTTAATCTGGCTGAGTTGGCATACATCTGCCATCTATATTATCCAATAGCTTCGCTACTCGCTCTGTCTCTTTGTCATCTCACTGATTTTCAGTAAGACCCTACTTAATCCCTTGTTGTGAGCTGACAATCTATGGACGATAGCTTTCCAAATTTTAGCCCAGTGATTTATTGTTAACCAGACTTACATCCAAATTATTCTTTCACAAGACTGGAGGGAGTTCAGATTTTATTTCATATTTATTCTTAATCACCAATCTTTAACGTTTACTTTTGCTTCTAAGATATAATTTTCTACATGTATACCTTCCTACGCGTGAATGCTAAAAATCTCATTAAATGACCCCCTCCTGTTGGTATTATAGCATAGAGAAGTGTCATAACTTGATTGTGAGAAGAGGGCCGCCATGTTGGTCATGGCTTATTACAGGTGTATGTTTTGGAACTTTGAAAACATTGACTGCAAAGTCTATTTGACTGGACCTTTAGTGAACCAATGTATAATGTATCGCGTAATGTGCATATCTAATGAATAATGTAAACATTCTGCAATACATGCACAGCTGGCCATCAGAGGACATCCGTCATGTCAACAGTTCTTTAGTAAAATCAAACATGCACAGTAAACTAAATATATTGGAGACAGTGATAATTTGCCAATAGGTAATTTAAATGATTGATAGTTTTTCATTTTAAATATATTTCACTACTGTAATGTGACAGCTATCCACAGATTGCTCAGAGCAGCTGGGTAATGCTGGTGAAACACGTGTTTGGGAACATTTTAAAGTTTTTTTTCCATTCATCATTCCCACCAGCACACAACACATGCAATGTATCTGCAATGCACTGGAATGAGAAGTTATTGTTTAGACTATGTTCATTTTCATACAATGTAAGAAGACTTACGTCTGTAACAACTGAGGGGCCCCCACTGCTACCATTGGCTAACAAATACTTCCCATGCTAAAATATTTGCTTTAGCTGACTGATATTTACATGACCCGTCTTATCCATGCACGGGCAGACACTGCTCAGCTGTTCAGACTTGACCTGGAGTTTAACGGACCCATCTTGTGATGGATGTGTACAAACGTTACTTGTAAGGAGGCTGAAGGCATGTACAGTACATGTTGATGAGGATTTCCTTGTTACACGTAAACAGTAGTATGTTAGCAACTCTTAGTCGTGTATTATAGCCATTTGTTTGTGCATTTGGCTAAATCTAAGACTACACATTTATTAGGCTTAATTTTTTGCAAGCCAGTATTTATGTTGGGAATGGTGGTCACACGATAAAACATAATTTTGCTTGTTCTAACTATTGGTTTACTACAAGACACAACTTGTACTTCCAGTAATTTGATGATAACATGGAGCCTTTACACTCCTCTTTCTAAACCGGGAAAAAACAAGTTGGGTTCCAGAAATGTACAGCTGTTCTTGCTTTATTCTCAAATACTACAGAAAAGTACAAATATGTGGGATAATACACACACTCTAATTATAAGTGACAGAAGAGTACAGAGATCACAGAACTGAGGTGAGGTTTCACATCCCTGTATATCACAGTAGGATGTGTAGTTTTTCTTATTATGCATCTATTGAATAAAATAAAACACACTTTAAAAATGAGATTGATGCATGTTGAGCTCTACCATCTCCTTTAACAGTACTAACATATCCAGCTCTAATAATAGCTTTAACAGGAACCCACGGAGGTGATACTTGGGTAATCTGAAGTTCTGTTATTGCAGCTTCCTCTCTCTCTATTGAATAAGCTACATCTCTGGGGTTATGTAGAGGGGGTGGCATTTACATTGTTTCCCAAGAACTTGCTGTTTTCCACCCCTCTGGTCTCTACTGTCCCCTTATAGAATCTGGTAGATATGCAAATTGCTGTGTGCCTCTATCTCAACATAGTGTGTTTGGGAGCTTCCAGGTGACATAAACTGATCTGTAGGGATCACAAGGACAGTAGAGACCAACGTGTGGGATGATGATGTATTACACAGCATGACTCCTCCTATAGGTATCTCTGCAACAGACTGTATTGGTCAATTGATATATTGAAATGTTATTAATTATAGAAAAACGTATATATTATAGAGCTTTAGACCAGAGTAAGAATATGTATACACTTATATAGCAGTTTGACTTACAAACTTATATTCTAGAGAGGTGCATTTGGTATCCGTATTTCCACATTACTTGTCTGCTCGTCCAGTATGTTACTCTGTGTCTTTCCGTTCTCCATTTACCTACTCACATCATAAAACTAGTTCTGTCTCCTTTACCCCTGTCCTAGAGGTTGTTCTATTGCAACCCGATTCAAAACCGGGGACACACTGAAAAGCAGTAGATGACTCTAGTGAAACCCCTTTAAACTACACATTTTAAAGGGGTATTGTTACAGTATTAATAGGACCAATATTCTTTAATGCAATTTCGTTGTTTCTCTTTCAAGCTAGTATCTGCTTGCACCATTGGGCAGTGTGTCCACTGTGTAGCATGTTATGGTCTGTGGTTATGCCCTGACATATCCCTCTCCTTACCCTGATGTGGGATTTATGGGAGCCTCTATATGCATACATGTTGCATTGAAGCAATATGGTCATTTGTTAGGGATTATGAAAGTATGAATGCTAGTTTAAAGGGTTGCACATTTCTCTTATAGAGTCTGATGTATACTGTGTGTGTAGTTTCCTACAAAATATAAACTGTGCTGTGCTGGAGACGTCCTTCTCTAATTTACAGAAGAGTTGTAGTGGGAGAGAGTTGTGTGTTTGGGAGTGTCTGCTTTACAGTGTGATTATCCCAGAAGACTACAAAGTGATGGAGGGTCACCCCCTGAGCCCACCAGGCAGTATTAATGTCAAGCTGCGCACAGTATTCTGCCACTAGGATTTGCTTTGTCTGCCAGCGCCTCATGTATAATGAGGTATTTTGTGCTGATTAAACCTGCTGAAACCTCCGCATACTCATTTGCTAGATTTATGAGGTGGGAATTGCAAGCGCCTTGAAGTACTTTTATATAAACACAAAAAGGCAATTTAAACATTGTTCATGGCCTGCTTGGACGTCTATGTTTTAGGCATATCTGCCCCATATACACAGTGCTGTCTAGATGTAGAGTTTCTCAAGGTTTTATAGAGATTTGGTGGGGTTTTTTTCCCCCTCTGTTCCCAACATTGCATCCTTTGTTTCTGTGTAGAAATGACCTAGATTCTTGTTAACAGAGGAAGATTGCTTGCAGCTGCAGCACAGCTTGAGACAATGGCTGCTGTATGCACTTGTGTGATGTAGTCAGCATTTCCACTCACCAGGGCGTGTCCTCTTTCTGTCTGCAGGTTGCTTTGAGTGCTGCATTAAGTGCTTGGGAGGAGTTCCATACGCTTCACTGGTGGCCACCATCCTGTGCTTTTCTGGAGTGGCCCTCTTCTGTGGCTGCGGTCATGTGGCCCTCACTGGAACAGTAACCATCCTTGAACAGCACTTCTCATCGAATGCTAGTGACCATGCCCTTCTGACTGAAGTGTAAGTATGGACCCCACAGAGCTAAGATGCCAATTACACCACTTTTATTACAATAATTACATTACATGTAACTCAAACCTTGCATTTAATTCCTCGCCCCATTTGCTACAAAATAATGAAATGCCAATTATGTTATGTATTAGACAACAATATAGTGTATGATTAAACGGAAATGTAAAAGTGTTTTCTTGGATTCCAACAGGCTACATAAAGTGCCTGTTTACAATATAATATGTACATATATATGCCATTTATTACAAACTTGGGTCTCCATTGTATCCTATACTGCTGCAAAGCCTGGAAAATGTAATTAGCAAGCCAAAGAGCCCTCCTACAGAGATGGAAATCCCTATATCCCCAAGTGAAGCTTCAAGGTGCAGAGGGTCTGTTGCGGGTGACCGTCGCAGGCAGGGATGCAAGAAAAGGCCAGGAATGCCGCAGGTCACCGGTGGCTAGAGAGCCGATTCATGGCTCCTTAGAATTCCCCATGTGTTCAGGGAGACTCCTGAGCAAGAATATTTTGTATTGGGGAAGGTGGAAATGACAAATGTATAGCAGGATTTTCAGATGGCTCCCTGCTGGAGTGGTAGATGATGTGTATGCCCCCTCCCACTTCCCAGTTTCACAAAGTATGTCAACTCTCAGTGACTGGAAGACCTAACAAAAATAATGTACGTTGTAACCGTATTATTTGGAAATTATTATAGTATATAGTAACGGTGTACTCCATAATGTTCCTCATCCTGTAACATTCATAGTGCAAAGGATATCTTCATAATGCCTAATACGTTGTCAGTGTAATTGTCTTTTAGGAAAAACTTATATTTTTATGGGTAGAATTTGTTCACTGAAAGACCTAGACTATTAAACTTTATGAATGTAGTGAAACTTGCTTGCCATTCTATTGCAGAATCCAGTTAATGCAGTATGTCATCTATGGAATTGCATCTTTCTTCTTCCTGTATGGAATCATTCTGTTGGCAGAGGGTTTCTATACTACCAGCGCAGTGAAAGAATTGCACAGCGAATTTAAAACTACGGCATGTGGACGATGCATCAGCGGAATGGTGAGAGCTTGGAATGCTGGGACAGCACTGCGTCATAATGAGAATGAATGATTGAATTGACCTTTGAAAAGTTAGTCAGAAGAGACAGACTTATTTGTGGTAGTGAGCACATTATAGTCTATTCTGACTGCCAATTATACATTTAAAAAAAAAGGTCAACTTAACAGACAACCATATAGGTAAAATGACAACGGGGTCTTATTTTTTGATAAATTGTATTTTTTTTTTATTTTACTAAAAAAAACTGTTCAGAAGTTTTTGTAAACAAGTATAACCAAAGTATGATAGAACCAAACCAGCATAAAATTCAACGTGAAAATATAATTATTTGCTGTTGAAACCAACAATGTGTGTGGTCTCATTATTAAAATGAAAACACCTGTGGAAATGAAGATGTTCTATAGAATTTGTGGTTGGAATGTTTGGGTTTGAATATTTAGATGAATAATCTGTCTCCTATAATAGTTGTCTATTTTGGATGTGCTCTAAACAGAAATGTATTCTTACAGTTGTCGTGTACTTATGTTTTATTGCTCTTTCTTCTTGTTAGTTTGTGTTTCTTACCTACATCCTGGGGGTGGCCTGGCTAGGAGTATTTGGCTTCTCTGCAGTTCCTGTCTTCATGTTTTACAACATGTGGTCATCTTGTGAAGTTCTCAAAGGATTGCCTGTAAACCTGACTACTACAGCGGATCAGATCTGTGTAGACATCCGGCAGTATGGTACATAAACTCCCATTCTTTCTCTCACTCATATATTTACTGGTTTACCCATAAAAGTCTTATGCTTCTTAAGGCCTGAGCAAGAGTCATTTTAAAAAGCATATAATGGTCTACTAAATATAGGCATGTAGCAATGTCTCAGAACAGAGCCCACTCTTTGAAAATGACCAGTAACTTGTGGAATGTCAGTAGAAGGGTCTTCATCCATGGCCTAGAGACAAAACCTAATTTCCTGCAACACACAGCCAACCGGTTGGGTACAGTAGGTGTATAATGTTTGTTTAGATTTTGTCAAGGTAAAAACTATAGATAGTTTACCATATTAGCTGCATTGTAGAAAATATTCAGTGTCTCTACAAATTGGCACAATTCTATTTTATGTGGGTGTATGTGAAGGAACACAGATGGCCAGTGGGTGGAGAAATAGAGAAGACTGTATGCTGATCTGTTTGCAGAGGATTGAATGATTGTGTATCTTTCTGTACAGGTATTATTCCATGGAGTGCCTTGCCTGGAAAAGCTTGTGGATCAGCTTTGGAAAACATATGCAGTACCAATGAGGTATTTACACTGGAATTCACTGAAAACAAAGTATAATACTTCATGTTGAATTACACAAAGGTGTTTTGCCTACATTATTGTTTTGGGGCAGCAAACATATACATATTCACAGTTGTTCATACACTTTCAACAATACCTACAACTTCTCTGCTTCATCTTTGTTTTTGCAGTTAGAGGCGCAGGGTTGATCCCTAACAAGTATAATAATCATCCGTGGCCCAGTAACCTTTCACAGAATCCTTTCAGAAAACACACAGGACAGAATTTTCTCTCCAAACATATATGTATGCCAGTTTTCCTTTCATAAAAAATGTTAATGGTGATTAAGTACTTAAGGTATTAAAAATAAAAATGTTAGATTTCACCTGTTACTTCTAATAACATATTTCACAGTAGAGGGGGTGCAATATTTCCATACATCCCAAATGTCCTGATATAGGCCAGACAGCCCTGATCAACAACTAGGATGTTTGTCCTGACTGCTGGGTATGTCCCGCTCATGGCTGTTTGGGGGTATTGCAATCATGCCTACATTACCCTGATTTAAAATGGAATGTTGGGAGGTATTTGACATATAGTATAGCTGGTTTCAGTGGGTACGAAGATTCATCAGTTCCACTGTGACATCAGAGCACAACGTGATAGCTCCCAGAAAAAAATGATTTTCTTTTGCATAGAGCAAACCTGTTCAACTGTCATTCCTCAAAGTTTGCTTGTGTGGACTTCAGATATGCTACAAAAGCCAAAGCTTATTTTGTCACACATCACTTTGTATTTATTCATTTATTTAAAACAACCATTTAAAAAAAAAAAAAAAAAAGTTGTAATATTGAAGACTGAAGTGATGTCACTACTCGCCATTATATAACGTATGACATTCCTGTGCATTGCTTATTTATTGTACAGGTGATAAGCACACTATTAACACATGTATTACACTCATTTCTTTTGTGATGTTACATCAAGGACGTGGCGCTCATTCCTGTCTTCCACATGTAAGAGCATTGAGCGCGCCTGTAGATGCAGGTTTTGTCTAGCTCAGGTGTTACACGGGCAGGCAAATAATCAGGTCGTGCCAGGCAAAGATTTGTCTCGTTACTAAATATGCTAATAGATTATCGGGTGTATTTAACTTGCATTCTTGCATCCTCATCTGGTTATAAGAGATATGTCTGTCGAATATGTATATTTTTATATATATGTATATTTTTATACATATTTTCATATATAGATATATATATATATATCTATCTATAGATATAGATATATAAATAAATGCTTCCCCTCAGTTACTACTTTGATTTCTCTTCCCAGTTCTACATGTCCTACCATCTCTTTATTGTGGCCTGTGCTGGGGCAGGAGCTACTGTTATTGCCCTGGTGAGTATAAGTTAGTCTTGAGTACATTATGCATTTATTGTGATTCTAGAATTTAAAGTCATTAGACTGGATTAAAGGTGGCATCACACTGGCGGTACCAGAACCAGAGCTTTTAGATCTCTCAGCTTATAATGCCTGCTTAAATGTTCTGTGTGGCGGCCTATGTTCAAATATAATGTATGTATTTTAATTGGAGAGCGTTTTTATTGAGCTCTTTGGACACTTGATTTAAATGCCTGTGTGACATCCTCACCGTTTGACTAATAAAATGAATAATTTCATTTTGGAGCAAATAAGCATGAAGGTGGAAAGCACCAATGGGACACAACCTTTACAGTACATGTTCAAGGCTCATAATAATTTCAGTATATTGTTTCTACTGTCCTATATAAATTAATGCTTGCCCTTCAAGAGTTAAATTCAAGTGCACAATCTTCCATCTTTGAGAAATATCACCCCCAAATAGTCTAGTTATGGTCTGTTCATACCAAGACGGCACATGTAATATGGATGACGATATAATAGCCATACAAGCTGCCCACGTGTAAGCAAACCATATACCAAAGACGTAGGCCCTTGTAAAAATTAGAGGGATGGCTTTTGTCTGTGGCCCTTGTTATATTATTCTAGAGATTTCATACACTAATTTTTCCTAAATAGGATCAAGGCACACATATATTCATTGGATTTTTTTAAATGTGATAGGATTTGTGTTAAATTGTGTTTTCTCTAATTTACAATTCATTTCGACACAGTGAGACGGTTATCATACTTATCACAAATGTATCTGGAAAGAAAGCCAGAACTTGTATAGTCTGCATTTCTAGCGGAGCAGTGCCTATTTTGTTGTAGTATATAAAATGGACAGACATCATTTCCATGCGGTGGTAATCGTTACGATTACCACCATATCGACACCGAGGACTCCTCCAATAAAAATGCAACTCTGTAAAAAAACAATGTTAAGAGAAGCAGACTTATCTGCATATCGACGATTGAGATGTCCGATCGCCGCAGGATACTGACCGCAAGTGTCTGCAACTACTGAGGTGTCCGGCAGGAGACTTTAACGTCAGCGTGACTTGTATCCCTTTTAATTTAAAGCGGCAATGTTTGGTTAGGTGTTTAAACACTTAACCTGCAGGGTTTGACATTACCGCTTTAAGTGAAAAGGGATACAAGTCGATCGGACATCTCCAACGTCGATATGCAGGTAAGTCTGCTTCTCTTAACATCGTTTTTTTACAGAGTCGCATTTTTATTGGAGGAGTCATCGGTGTCGGAATATTCAGCACAGATGACTCGTCCCCAGCCCGATCCATGGGTGTTTATTAATATACTAAAATAATGCAGCTGAATGCTAAGTTTTATGCTGCAAGGTATTATATAAGGGAATGTAACTGAAAATGAAATAGGAGGTGTTCTATTTTTTTAAGTGTACTACATACAATAAATTACGATTAGATCATGAATGTACAATATTGTCTTGTTTAGTGTGCTTATCTTTTTGCTATGGGCTTAAAATATTTTTTTCTTATTTTATAATAAACAAAAATATTGCAAACTAACAAACAGAGAACCCACTCCTTTGAGGGGAATAAATTAGATTGACTGTGTCCATGTCACATATACACATGTCTATGACAAATACTGACAAAGACCCAAATACTGTGTCTCTTTAATCCTTTCTATTCCTGCCCATTGAGAACTAAATCTTTGATAGACAACCTAAATCTTCCCTGATTCAAAAGCATGAATCTGTAGCCGAGTGATGTCCGAGGCATTAGTGTGCCATATCTTACACTCCTTTTTATTTTGTTCTTTTCCACCAGCTGATCTACATGATGGCAACCACATATAACTATGCCGTTTTGAAGTTTAAGAGTCGGGAGGATTGCTGCACTAAATTCTAATCTGTTTTAGTCACAGCATTAGAGAGACTGCATTGTTGTAGCTTAAACTACCACTGACACCCTGGACTAAGTCTAGCATTTCAAATTTTCTATGACCATTATGTTTTTTTTTGTAAATAGCAAGTGTCACTTAATAGCCTTGTGGAGGAGTAATAAAAAAATGATTGTATGTAAACACAAAAGTGGATGAGATCTGGCTAAAATATGTCACTTAAACAACAAAGCACATTCATTTTGGCATCTCCTTAATGATATCTAGAATGTGCCTTTCTGTCTATCCAACATCCCCTAACTGTGGTACAATTATACTGGTAAACGATGGAGTATGATTACTGCAAAACACAGCAACATATGCAGAAAATATATATATATATATATAAAAAATATCTTTTGTATGAGCTCTTACTAATCAATAACAGAGACTTAACTTACCCAAACCTGCCCAAAATATTTTTTTTGATTTTTCACCGGAACATGCATTTGTACAATTTAAGTAAATGTTAGCAACAGACTATTTGTTAGCCAGATCTCGACAAAGAACATTGAGGCAAGTAGGCCTTTGACCACTAGATTGAAGTCCAATAATTTGATTTGCACTTAATGGAGGCGACTCTGGCCAGGGAAGTGGGAAAGAAAGGAAGTGATGTAATGTGTGACAGGAAATAGTGCAGAGATGGAATTATTGTGTGACCAAATTATCACTGGATACCAGGTTCTTTGACATGGAAGTTTTGAAAGAAGAATATGAGCACTAGCAATGGATTCATTTTTATAACATATTTTTGTAGTTGAATAAAGTGGCAATAAACACTAATTTGTGGACTGCATGCTTCTGTTTATAAACCATTTACCTCCACAGGTCATTTAATATATGAAGAACAATTCTACTTAATGGACCATACGTATTTTCTATTTTAGTATGTCCTGATATGTTTTTTTGCACTTATGTACATGTATCTATTATAGAATATTTGTTTGATATATATATAACTAAATAAAGTATGTTTTGGTTTCATTTTTTTTATTGGGAGGTGTTTGTTGCTTTAACCAATTTGCAAATATTTTTACTATAAATTCATTTTATTTCTGGCTTACTAACTTATTTAGTTGCTTTTCTCACCTTTGTCCACCATAGTATACAAAGTGCATGGCTGGATATAAGGTTACTAATTTTCACTAAAGAGTTACAAAAGATTAACATTTGTATTTACTTTTATTAAATTACTACTACTTTTAGTACTCTAACAAGCTTCTTGCTTTGCCTCTTTGACACGTTTACTAGCCACCGTGCTCACCCTTCTTTTGCAGATTCACTTCCTCATGATTCTGGCTTCTAATTGGGCCTACTTAAAGGATGCAAGCAAAACGCAGGCCTACCAAGACATTAAAGCTAAAGAAGAGCAAGAACTTCAAGATATCCAGTCACGGTCAAAAGAACAGCTCAATTCTTACACATAAAATAACCATAACAGCATGAAAAGCAGGAGCATTTATGACTAATCAATTAATGCAAGTATATGATTTAATAATAATAAAAAAAAAAAATGTGCTACTGGATGTGATTTTGTACAGTTTAAACAAGCTCCAGTGCATAACAATGGTGTCTCTATTTTTCCCCCACACATTATTGATCTCAGGCATTTTAAATGGAAGCGTTTTATAAGGTATTGGTCATCATTTTCTTTTTTATTTTCTCCGTTCCAAAATGGGGACAACAGAGGTTGAGACTTTGATTACATATTTGGTTATTTTCATACAAGGAGCATGTTTATTTCAGTATGTCTAGGTACATGTAAAGCCAAACCATTATAGAGTGGAGGCATTTTGAAATGAAGACACATTTTTGAATGTAACGGATATTCTCAGCAATGTCAGAGCATCAAGAAAGCAAGTGGGTCAATATGTTGGTGAACAGTAATGTTTGTACATAAGACAACAGAAACATCTACTCTGCATCAGGGGACATCCATTTTTTTTTCCTTCCATACCAGTTTAAAAAATACAGTGGAAGCAGCTATTGTGTGGACTGACCCAGTATTGGTGAGAGTGCGCTGTATTCACTAGGAACATTGGACATCACTACAACCTGCCTAACACCTCAGTGATGTCACTCCTTTGAGGGGAATTAATTAGATTGATTGAATTTTGGGTCAGCCCACATTGTTTGTAGGTGACGGGCTAAAGTAAGACGTATTAATAGTGTTTAGTCTTGGGTAATGATGGCAAACACAGTGGTGCATTGGACGTATAGTAGTACGTTGTTGCTGTAGGTCACTTTTATATTTCCATGGTTAATTGTGATTTTCGTTATGTCAGTTGCACTTCCTAAATATGAAAAAAAAACAAAAACAAATGTGAACTGTAGCCGGTAGGTATGTATAGATTGCCAGTCTACTCGATGATCTACAGATATTTCTAATTGTTGAAATGTGAACAGACAGTGTTCAGATATTGTTTGTCTACAATCCTGAATTGACAATATTATTTTTTGTACACTTTAAAAATTAAGTTGTTAAGGGCTCGTACACATGGGTGTAAAAAAAAAATGCAAACAAATGACCACTAGATTAAGCATGGACAAAACCATTTATTTCATCCTCGCTGTTAACAGAGTGTTTCAAGCAAGCACATTCATGAACCATCTTAAAGCTTCCCTGCAGTATAGTGTACTATGCGCCTAATAAGCATTCCCGTATTACATAGTGTTTATGCCACTGAACAATGCAGGTCAGGTGGTGTGTTTACAGGGGCATTTACAGATAGGATTGTCTTTAGGAACACTCGTTAAATGCATGAAATTAGTGCCCATGTGTATGAGACCTAATTCTACTTAGAGAAAATGTAACATAATAGCTTAGCTTTTTGTTAATGCCAGTGCATGAAATTTGTAGTTTTTTTTTCTTCTGCGATGCAGTTGATTGTTTTAGCCCAGTGTCCTAATGTATGGATAATGAAGGCAATTGTTTTCTATTTTGTGTAGTTGATTGAAGTTTTCTTTTTGATCTCTATTTAGTGTAATATTTTTATGTAAAAAAAAAAAAAAAGTATTACATTTTGCTATGTATAAATTTTGTAACCTAACAGTGAATCAATATTTTCTATCGGTGCCAAGGGCTTCCTGTAGTTATATCCAAGTGTTATAATAAATATTTGTAGATAAACCTAGTGCTTTTGTGGTGATTTAAGATCTGTTTTTACTACATCTGAATGTTTAAAATCATAGCAAAAAAAATACCTAATTTATAGGTAAGATTTACATTTTCCCAAGAACTAGATCATTTTCAGTATGCATTTTGTTTTTGTCTTACTACACAGTATATTATGTGCACATTGGCTACAATTGTATGCAGACATACGCAAAAGTTATTGGTTAGTATTCACCCCATCTGATGATATTGTGTTTGGGGGTCGGGCATAGACAACACTGCATACACCCCCACTCACAAGACATCTAGAAATAGAGCAACATGATACTTGTCAAATAAACTGTAGCAAAGCGTATCTAACCAATTGTTAGGCCTAGGATAAGGGCTGAATAGTTAATAGGATAAATGGCTGAAAGACGATTTTTCAATAAACCCAAGGAGCTGTCTGTGGTTTGGGTGAATGGATATAACATGGAAATAGTCTTTTAAATCTGTCTATGCAGTAACACCTCAGGGTTAGTAAGCAATGGATATCTGGCAACCCTTCCATTCAAAACCCTTTTTGCTTTCGTGATTCAAGGACTTGATGTTGATGACTGGTCAAAAAGAAAGATCCTGCTTCTAATATGACTGATCTAAACCTGGGAGTGTGGTTCTCCAGTTCAATTTCTCCTTAGTCCAGAGCTAACAATTGGCTCTCATCCAGTAGACTATTGCAGGTACTTGAACATGGAAAAATCTGTTAATGAAACATTTCAATAGAAAGTGTAATGCTGACTGAATGACTCGTAGCAACCACTTGTCTGGGGGTAATCGTCTACCACACAAGTAGCGTGTTCCTGAGTGTAAGGGAACAAAGAAGAAAGTGATACATTTACCATTGGTCTTCACTTCTCTGAAGGAAGTCCATGCACTTGACACAGCCCTTCTCATAACATCACGGGTGTCTGTAAAAAAACAAACAAGAAAAACACCTATTTGTGACCTTCCAGAGCCTTTTGTCATCCCTGGTCAAACCCATTGTTGAAAGGGCTTCGTGACTGGACCATCTCGAGGTTGGAAAATGACCTGCAAGCTTTATGGCAGGCTTTTACCCCATCAATAAACCGAGACCTGATTAAATCTGGATTTACCAAAATAAGAAAATCCACAGATGTAAGGACCAGGTCTGCATGGCCTGCTCTTGATAGTTGCAGAGACCAATAGGTCTGGTGTATAATGAAGTGATGTTTTGAGAAGAGCTCAGCCTTGTCAAACATAATGATACTGCTGCATGTGAAATCTTATATTGGACTTTGAATGTCCAGTCAGTGGGGTCCATTGTGCATCTTACCACTGACAATAACTCATAAATCAACACCTCCATTGTGTCGCTGACCGAAAAATCAAATGGCGGAGGCACTTGGCGTGTGGACATGATCATGACTGAGCACAAAATGCCCCAACATTTATTTTCACCATCTCTTCCTGCTTTATATGTATTTTGGGAGGCTTGCTTTCTACCCACCAGTTGGAGCTAGGTGGCAAGCCGACCAATGCACATATATAATTGCAATAAAGCTGTTTGTGGGGGGGAGTGTATTTCAAGAAAACAGACTTTTTGTGTCTGCGGAAAACTTCACCCTTAATAAACTTCACCTACAATTAAATTATAAAGATACCAGATTACTCAGAACCAGCAGTCTGAAGGCTCCAATGGTCCAAGACTGCCATCCTCGGCTCCAAGACTGCCATCCTCGGCTCCAAGACTGCCATCCTCGGCTCCAAGACTGCCATCCTCGGCTCCAATGGTCCAAGACTGCCATCCTCTCTGTCTTTTTTTTTAAACTAACACGGGGTTGTTGATGCCCCTTCTTATGAGCGTGAATAAGGTTCACAAAGGAGGGGGCTTTAAAATCTGTAAAAGTGATAGCAGAGGGCAGGATCACATTGCTGGATTGTTGGAGCGCCTTCTATATTGTAGTGACTGAAGGTAAGTAAATCTAGTTGTTTTTTGTTAAGTTTTTGGGTAGAATTCTTTAAAGCTAGGCTGAACTTGATACTCTGCTCAAGTAATGACCAACAATCTCACTTTCCACTTTGCCCACAGGTTTGGCCATGTTGCTTCTGAGTCAGAGCACATAGGGGTCCGTTAGTAAGGTTGGAAGATGGCAGATAACCATATTTTCAGGCATGCTTGATGGCTATCAGATGGTTTTAAAATCATGTGGCAATAGAGAGACACAGGCAGATGGCTGTTATGCAAGAAACAATTTTCAGGCATGCCAAGATTAACATCAAATCTATTTTGTTTGTATCATTCTCTGAATGCAGTTGGTTACACACAAGGTCACCTTTAGTGAATGTATACTATGCTGGCACCAACTGATAAAAATTACCCAGAAATAGTGAACATATTCAATAATTTCACGAATAAGTCCCATTCTTCCTGTACAAGTATTCTCAACAGACAAGCCAGCATCAACGCCCCCAAAAAAGTAAATGCAAAATATAATGAATGATCTCCTGGGGAAGCCATCAGCAATAATGTGAAACAAGTAGAGGACATATGATAGTGTAATTTTTTCTAGTCTGAACCCAGTGGCTTCTGAAATTGCCAGTTGTCTAGGTGGGGCTATGGTAAATGTAACGGATACCCCTTGCTTTGGGTATTTTTTTATTTATTTTTTTAAGTTTAAATTGGTATTATTTTAGCCCTAATTTTAGCTGCTTTTTAAAACTGTTTAAGCAAAATACATATTAAGTGCCATCCCCCTGGTGGCTCTGCAGTGAGCTGTTACCATTACACATAGTCCACATGTTCATTTTTTTGGTATAAAAACATGCATTTGTGTACTACACACACACTCAGAAAAATGTATGCATACATCGGAGGTAGATGCGGATGCATCTTCCATTTGTGACTCCTTGCGCTTAGAGCAATGGGATGGGGCGTGCAAGTGTAGGTTAAGTACACTAAGTGTAAGTTCACGTAATTGCGGCACATTTAGATCAGTAAGTACTTGCAGATACGCCTGGCTGGAGGCATATCTGTTGCAGGTGGTCAACACTGTTAATCACCAACACGGACCTTACCAGTATTAAAATATAAATAATTCCAAACTGGCTGAAAAAAAAAAATAAAAAAATAAAAATAAAATTACCAGTACCTGGGCTGGCTGTGGCAAATTTGGGGAGACATAGCATGGTATCCTCCTGAAAAAGCCACAATCATACCAGGCTATAACAGACAGATTGGGCTGGTGACACTATACAATAGGGAAACCCACTGTGCTGAGGCTCCTCCCAATACATCTGCTCCTGGGTGTTGGGGTAATTGATTAAATTAAGTATTTCAGAATTGTTTCATGTGGCACTACTGGTGTTAGCAAGCCCTGGCAGACAAACTCCTTGGGTACACTGGTGCTTGTCATACCATGGCTGCCAGGGCATGATGGTACTTGTGGAACTATGGGAGTCTCTGGGAAGGGTGAAATTAAAAATCATTTCACACATTTAAATTAAATAGAATTTTTTTTAAAAAAGGTACAAATTTATTATGACCGTATTGTAATATTACAAAAAAGTCAGATGTATATGATGTATGATATGTAATGTATGAAGGAGGATGGATAGTGAGAAGGCAATGGGGATTCTCAGAGAGTTCACTAAATGTAACACAATTTTAGTAAAAATAAAACCTTTTCAAAATGTCTAGCCCACTAGCCCCCTACGTCGTGGTCACGCAGAGAGAGGCCAGAACATTCTGGGTGGGGAGGAAGCAGAATGATCGTTACCTGATTTTCAGATAAAACATAACTGGAAATGTATTATTTTGCTGGCAATTTTGGGGCATGGCACAAAAAACAAAACAAATGCAAAATTATATTGTACAAATAAACTTACTAGAGACTGCAACCGCTGAGTTTTTAAAAAAAAAAAAATAGTCCTAAAGTAACTAGTTTAGTAATTTTAGTCGGGTACATTACAAACTATTTCCTGTATGTGACAGTGTGTAAATGGGCCATTCATTTTCTTTTTACAGTAACTTTTAAAAAAAAAAATAATAATTTAGATAAGCACCCATGTAAGAATCTCAGATTTCTTCAATAACTTATTCCTGTGTGTAATGTTGGTGCACATTACGCGGCTCTGTACGCTGTCCTACGGAAATTTAGGCACGGGCTGGTGGAAACTTGTTGTGAAGGGTTCAGCGTGCATCCTGTTCTACAGGAAATGGAGACCAGGGTTGGAGGAGGCTCTAAAAGGCCTTAGATTTGCCTTATTTTCAAGTGCTGGTTTTATTCAGTTTTGGAAAGTAAAATTAATACCAAACCCGTAATTACAAAGTGTTTCCTGGAATCTAACAAGGAATGAAAACACACTAGTTCACTTGCAATTTTAATAGAAAAACACATTTTCGGCCCGTTTAGGTCGATTTTTCTTTGTATTTTCCAAAAATGCAATTGGTTTTTATACAACATCTGACAAAGTCTTCTGGACAAAAAAACCCATTGTATGATTTGGGTGAGTAGTATACAAAAAAATATTAACCTTGATGTTGGAATGTGACCAGCCTCGAAAGAACCAGAACAAGCCTCAGCAATAAAGATCTAAACTTCAACCTGCTCTTTCTAACCATCATCAACCTGACCAACATTACAAAGCTATGAGAACAATGCAGAATGGACCAGCATCCCAACACAATATTAAATGGCATAAGACTAATTGTAGAAAAAATTATATACACAGACATTCTTGTCCATATAAATAGTATGCATAAAAAAATGTATTACACCATACATTAATATAAACTCTTTTAAATAAAGCTGTAAATGCACATCTAAATGTAACATACAAGTACAGTATGGAGCATTTTTATATACTAGCATTTTATTATTCCAGATGTTTTTGGTGATCTTATGTTTACCATCTACAACACTTATGTATGCGTCTCAGGTACGCGTTTTTGGAATGTCACAATGAATATCTAAACCACAGGGTAAGTGGACATTTGTTGTACCCTTAATAACATGCTTACGTCCCACTACTTTTTGCCAAGCGAGTAAAAAATCTGGGATAATTGGATGAGTACACACAGAAAACAGATAAGCGCCATTGGCACTTCTTACTTTTGGTAAAATATTTAAAAACTAAAATTATTTTACTTATTGTGATATAACATTGCTTCTGCTATGTCAAACAATTTATATAGATTTGGCTAAAACAGGTCAGCTTTGTAATTTTAAAAAATTCTGGAAATAAATATTCAGAACATTCCTGAAAACACATGAAAATGTATCTAGAACAAATGTTTCTACTTAAAAAGGATAGGAAACTATTTCTTCCCACTTCCTTTCTAATGAGTAATTTGTAGACAGAGGGGTTAAAAGAGACAGAAAAATATATGCAACAATTTCAGCTATAAGACTTGGCCTTTGACAAAATTTCCACATCAAGTAAAAAAAACATGCTGTGCTGGTCATACAAATGATTAGTTTCGAAATTCAAAGGACTTGGATTTATCTTGGAAAGAGGAAACGACTGTTTACCAGAAATCCTCATCTGCTTCTCCGGGAGAGTGAGCTGTGATACTGAAGATAGAGAAATGATCTTAATAGTCAGAACCCTGCAAGATTAGTCTCACAATTACATTTAAACATACAGTGCAGAAAGCAGGAGTGAGTGATCTGTATAGACAGTAAATTTTATATGGATTCAACATGGATTTTTGTAGTGGTAAATGATGTTCTCCTAAAGCAGAGTGTGGTTCTGATTGAATACTGCTTCAGAGGTAGCCAAACCGCAAACGCTAAAACTTTCCCACTCAAATCTCTTCCTGTTTATCTGCTTCTTAAATACTCTCCCTTTCAAGGCTTGTAAAAACGTCCTTCTGTTGGTGGTGGGGAAGTGTATGGTGTAGACTAGAGGGATACTATAAATTAGGAAAAGAAGTTTATTTCTAACGTGCTTTGAGGAAAGAGGGTGAAAGTATTTTAATGAGGGGGTATTTGTTCATTTATAAAATAAATTTGTACTACAACACTTCTTTCAGAGCATTTAGTAAAGTGTTTTTGAGAGACCTGATTTGAAAAGGAGAAGAGGAAATTATGTATTTGGGAAGTAGTTTGAAAGAGAGCAGAGATGGGCAAGTGCTAGCTCTACTCCAACCAGCAGCTGGCTATCATCATCTATATAGTGCCACTCATAGCCGCTGCCTCTTCTCTTCTGCTTTGCTCTCCACATACTTTTCTCCTAGAGTTCCCTTTTCCACTAGAATTTCCTGAATTAGAGTATAATTAGGCATTGCAAATTAGACTCCTGATGTTCCCAAATTATCAGGTTAAGTGGTCATTCTGGAACATTATTTGAAACCAATTTCCCCAGGGATTGATTGGGTGAGAGGTGGCTCCTGTAGCACGAAGCTGGTGAGGCTGCTTTTCTTACTTTTTCATCAAGACACTCTTTCAAAGGAAACATACATGTTCTTTACAGCATAAAATAGGACACTTTCTCTATCAATGAGCACCATGCTCTGACCCAGTAAGCCTTGCCCTTTACACACATTCATCCAGTAAATAAAAGGTCACAACCAGACATGTATTGTGCAGCGATAACCACCATTGGAGAGATGTCCTCTTTTTAGGAATGGGAGAAATTGAGGAAGATGATTAGGGAAACATGCCATGACATAAGAGAACAGCTACAGCATATGATCTGTTACATATACCTATGACTAACATGGGTAAGCACAGATGTAAGAGCTGTAAATACATATTAAGTTGGACCCGCAAAGAGAACTAAGGATGGGGGAGAGTAGCTTAGTGTGCATGAAGATCAGCATTTGAATATCAAAGCAGTAAAAGAGGTTAATCTCATTCTTTTACCTTTCATTAAATAGTTTCTCTTCAATGGACTCCTCTTCCATAGATTCCTTGGTAACCTGAAAATTATAAAGTGCATAAGATTCAAACGTGATGGCTTAGGTAAGTGCACAGGACCCTGCTACATACAGCTCAGTTCATACTGTACGCAGCAGCTGCGAAGATAACTGGCTGGTGCTTAGTGGCTCTCATCATGATGACATCAATATGATAAATGTATGAAAGCAGAGGAAACCTTTGCAGATGTTCAGGACACTAGGACACGGCATGCTGATGCCTTTTTTTGTGCTTAATAAACACAGCAAAATGTTATTTATCCATTTCTAATAATTATTATTATTTATTTCTGTTAATAACATGTTATTTCTTCTCAAAACATTTATAGATGAGCAAAAAAGGGGGTAATTACAGAAAAAAGAAGAGGGGACATATGAGGTGACAACGAAATCAAAAAGGGAACAAAGGGTCGTATTGTGCACCTCCATAAACTGCATGTAACAATATATAATTTCAATATAGCAATACACAAAATAAAAAGACGTAAAGAACAACCAACAAAACAGAAGAAGGAGGTATGTTGGAGGAAACAGTGTAGGAAAAACAAGGGAGGGAAAGGTGGAGGAGGGAAGTCACTGGAAGTACTCAGTCCAGGGGCTCCAAGTACAGTCAAAGTTATTAGAAGTGTGATGGCAAGTTTATCAAATGAATTTTTTTTCTAGTATTCTCCAAATCCAATTAATTATGGAGAAGGTGGAAGGAGTTTCCGGATTTTTCTAGTATAGGGCAATCTGACATTTCGTGGCACTAAGGATATGAGTAATCAATTTGTGGGTATGTTTAGAGATATCTGGAACACAGTGGGATAATAAAGAATTATAAAGAAAATGGAATGATAACATCAGTAATATAAGTGATGAAGTGATGTATTTCCCTCCATAGAGGAACTAATTTTGGGCAGTGCCAACAAACATGAGAAAGAGTAGCCACGCCAACAAAGAGGAGAGGAGCTTATGTGGATCAAGATACCATCGGTAGTGAATCTTAGGATTAGTGAGAAGGCTTATAATGCAAATGGAGGTTTTAGAAAAGTAAAGTCTGATGGCCTCACAGTCCTCGGGGTCGAACGTCTCTCCCATATACTCCCACCATTTGAGTTCATGTGGATCCTCGGGGAGCTCTTGGTGTTGCAAAATAAGGTGATAGAAAGTAGAAATGAGACCCCTAGACGGGGACCTATTTGTGCTAAAAGATACCAGTAAGGAAATTTTATGTATCTCGGTGGGAGCGAAAACAGTATTATACGGATGTCTGATTTGTAGATATTGATAAAAACAAGAGGTGGGGACATTGTCTGAAGGTCTGCAACTGTTGGCTCCTCCTCATTTTTTCCCAAGTCATTAAGAAATTTAGGGGCATATTCAATTAAGCAGGCACACCACGGCTACACATTTAAAAAGTGTCAATACGATACCCCAACATCGCAGATTTCCCTTCGTAACCCTATGGGGTGCGAACAGAAATCCGCAGTGTTGCGGTATAGTGTTGACATTATCTGTGCATAGCCGCGATGTGCTGGTTTAATTGAATATGCCCCTTAATGTCATGGTGAGTCCACCCTGGGAATAGAGTCCCAGTAGGAATTGTGGATTGTTCCATAAGGGATTCATGCACCATGAATTGGGCGAGATCATAGGAGCAAGTGCTGCAAAATTGCCAAGTAAAATGCGAGGGTGGGAGGTAAAGTCGTACATAGATTATCTATGTTCCATCCCTGTCCCTCACCATGCCACCCCGCTCCTTTCCTATACCCATCCTCTCCCCCAGCCCCCATCTCTCGCTGCCCCACCCCTCACCCTAACTCTATCATCCCTGACAATCTCATCCACATCTCCCCTCTTCCCTCCCTCCCCTTCTCATGTGCCCTCTGGAACTCCAGGTCCATCCGTAACAAACTGGCCTCCATCCATGACCTCTTCATCTCCAACTCTCTAAATCTTCTTGCTATCACTGAAACCTGGCTTACTTCTTCTGACACTGCCTCACCTGCCGCCCTCTCCTATGGGGGCCTCTCCTTCACCCACTCCGACAGACCGGATGAGCGTCCAGGAGGTGGAGTGGGTCTCCTCCTTTCCCCCAACTGCACTTTTCGGGTCATTCCCACTTTACCTTCCCTCTCCTTCTCTTCCTTTGAAGTACACTCCATCCGGCTCTTCTCCCCCATTCACCTCCGTGTCTCAATCATCTACCGTCCCCCAGGCCCCGCCTCCCTTTTCCTTGACAACTTCGCTTCATGGCTCCCCCACTACCTTTCCTCTGACCTTCCCTCCATCATACTTGGTGACTTTAATATTCCTATTGACAACTGCTCTGACCCCGCCACCATCAAACTTCTCGCCCTCTCCTCCTCCTTAGGCCTCACTCAGTGGACCTCTTCCCCCACCCACTGTCTTGGTCACTCCCTTGACCTTGTCTTCTCTCACCTCTGTGATCTCTCTGACTTCTCCAACTCTCACTTCCCACTCTCTGACCACCATCTCCTCTCCTTCACTCTGTCCTCCTCCCCTGCTCCTGCCTCGCCCAAAGCCACCCACACCAGGCGCAACCTTGACGCTATTGACCATACCTCCTTGTCCTCCTCTCTTGAAACTCTCCTATCACCCCTTCCCTCCCTGGTCTGTCCTGACCAGGCGTCCTCCCTCTACAATCTCTCCCTCTCTACTGCCCTGGACGCTGTCGCGCCGGCCTCTACTGTCAGCAGACGCCGCATTATTCCCTAGCCCTGGCACTCGAAACTCACCCGCTTCCTCCAAAAGTGCTCTCGCACTGCTGAACGCCTCTGGAGGATCTCGTTCCCTGGCCGACTTCCTTCACTTTAAATTCATCCTCTCTTCTTTCTGCTCCGCCCTCTCCCTCGCCAAACAATCCTTCTTTTAGTCCCTCATGTCTTCTCAGTCCTCCAATCCCCGCCGCCTCTTTGCCACCTTCAACTCCCTACTCTCCCCCCCACCCCCTTCTGTCCCATCTTCCCTGTCCGCTTCTGACTTTGCCACCTTTTTCTCTTCCAAAATTGAGGCCATCAGACTGAACATCTCCTCCTCCCCTTCTCCCGCCTCCCTCTTCGTTTCACCTCCCACCAACACCCAACTCTGGTGCTCCTTCGGCCCTACAACAGGTGAAGAAGTTTGCTCTCTCATTCTTTCCTCTCCACCCTCTATCTGCCCTCTCCATCCCATCCCCTCTCACCTCCTTCGCTCTCTTTCTCCCACACCTTTTCAACCTATCACTCTCCTCTGGTGTAGTACCCCAATCTCGACCCCACATCTCTTGCCAACTATCGCCCTATCTCTCTTCTCCCCTATGCCTCTAAATTACTTGAGCGAATTGTCTGCAGCCGCCTAACCAGGCACCTCTCGGACAATTCCCTCTTTGACCCTCTCCAATCCGGCTACCGCCTCCTCCACTCTACCGAAACTACCCTGGCCAAGGTTACTAATGATCTCCTATCGGCCAAATCCAAGGGTCATTTCTCCCTACCCATCCTCCTTGACCTTTCCGCAGCCTTTGACACCGTGGATCACCCCCTTCTGCTGCAAACTCTTCTCTCTCTCGGCCTCTCTGGTTCTGTCCACGCCTGGTTCACCTCATACCTCGCTAACCGCTCCTTCTCTGTATCCATGTCTGGTTCTTCCTCCTCCCCCTACCCTCTCGCTGTAGGAGTGCCACAGGGCTCCGTTCTCGGCCCTCTACTCTTTTCGCTCTATACTTCCTCCCTTGGTGCTCTCATCTCCTCCTTTGGCCTTCAGTATCACCTTTATGCTGATGACATTCAACTTTACATCTCTTCACCTGATCTTTCCTCCACCCTCCTCGCTCAGGTATCTGACTGCCTCTCCGCCATCTCCTCCTGGATGTCGGAGCACTTTCTCAAAATCAACATTTCCAAAACTGAACTCATTGTCTTTCCTCCTCCCAGCCTCCCATCCCACCATGACCTCTCCATTGTCGTTAACAACACCACCATCTCCTCTGTCACCCAACTCCGCTGCTTGGGTGTCACCCTTGACTCCTCTCTCTCTTTTGCCCCCCACATTCATTCTCTTGCCAAAGCCTGTCGCTTCCAACTACGCAACATCGCCCGCATCCGTCCCTTTCTCTCTCAGGAGGCCACCAAAACCATCATACACGCACTCATCATCTCCCGCCTGGATTACTGCAACCTCCTCCTCACCGGCCTCCCCCACTCCCCCCTCTCCCCCCTCCGCTCTATACTCAATGCGGCCGCAAGACTCATCTACCTCTCACGCCGCTCCTCCTCTGCCTCCCCTCTCTGCCTTGCCCTACACTTACTCCCCTTCCCCTACAGAATTCTTTTCAAACTCCTCACCACCACTTACAAGGCTCTCTCCCACTCTACTGCCCCTTATATCTCTAACCTCCTCTCCATTCACACTCCCACCCGCTCCCTGCGCTCGGCCAATGACCGCCACCTCTCCTCCACTCTGATCACCTCTTCCCATTCCAGAATCCAGGACTTTTCCCGTGCAGCCCCCCTTCACTGGAATGACCTCCCTCGCTCCATCCGCCTCTCTCCTACTCTGTGCTCCTTCAAACGTGCACTCAAAACTCACCTCTTTTTCAAAGCCTACCAACCATCCACTTAACCCCCATCTCCTCCACTCATTCTCCCCTCTCTCCCATTCCCTCAACTGGCTCCTCTTGTGCCTGGTCTGTTTAACCCTCCCTTAGGATGTAAGCTCGCTTGAGCAGGGCCCTCTTCCCTCCTATCTCCTTACCCGTTCTTCTGCTCCGTGTCTATTGCATCTGCCTGCCTGGAGTTTCTGAAGTATTGGTACTTTTGTTTATTGTTCTGTATAGTCTACTGTTTGTACTATGTGTGGCGCTGCGGAAACCTTGTGGCGCCTAACAAATAAATGATAATAATAATAATAATATGTTGCGGTTTGAGCCATAAAAGAGTTGAGGGTGAATAGAAGTTGGAAATACCGGCTTCAATATCAACACAAGCTCTCATATTGTGGGATGAGTATAAGAAGATGCATTGAGTGAGATGAGTGGCCTGGTAATATTTGAGAAAATGAGGGACACCAAGTCCGCCCTCATTGATAGGTCTATGAAGTACTTTCATTTGGAATCTAGATTTTCTGGCTGACCAGATAAGTTTGGGGGATACTTGTTGGAGCATTTTTTAAAGTATTTGCAGGTACCATGAGAGGGAGGGTCTGAAATAAACACAAGAGACGGGGCTAAAGGTTTTACTTCCATAATATATTTGTGTTCATTTATTTGCTTTTGCTGTGCAACACAAACAAACCATTATTATATTAGCAAATTTAACATTGCTGTGCAAACTATAAATACATCACAGGTTTATTCATTTGGGGCACATTAATAGGAGACTAACATCATGAGAGAAACTAAACTGACAAGTGTCCATCTCACTATAAGTCATGTATGATCAGGACCAAATGTCTGGGTTTACCCGGTCCCATTCTACAGGAATTCACAGAGGTAATCAGCATTATAAAAGAACATTAACTCCATATGACGGCCGTTTACCTTGTCAGACTGCTCCTCTGCTCCTTTCTGGAGGAGCAACTGCATGTACTTGTCCAAGGGATTCCCTTCTTCGGGATTGCTGCCCCTTAGAGTTTCCTCTTCTTCTACAGGAGATGTTTTAGACTCTGCTATCAAGTCCTTAGACTAAAAGACAAACCATCAAGGGTATTATTTTGTAAACCAATTTGAGAAAATGCTTTGTAAATAAAATTACTCTTTGAAAGGTCTCATTTATACTTTATCCAGAATGTTTATTTGTTCTGTAGTATTCTAGGAATGGTTCATTACAGAAGTTATGGAAACAAGACTGCTTAGGAGCAGCAGCCAGTTTACTTTTCTGGAACTCTTAATCAAGGACTCTTTATTAAACCATTTTATTGATTACCAGCAAACATCAAATAGAAAATGAACCACAGAAACTACTTTAGTACTGTACAATAAATATTTTGTAAAAATAAATGTATTGATAGACATGTACTACCTTGTGATTTCTAATAACACTGTTTATTTTTCAATCTTCAGTACACTAAAGGGTTTTACCTATGTCAGAAACAAGTGCAAATGTGATTAGTGTTGGTGTAATTTAATATTTGCAATTTTTGTACTACAAACAGTTGTTAACTTGGAATTATAATTTGGTAGTAAATGGTAACAGTGTAAGACACAAAGCTAGTCACTGTCTATCTATGGGCTCACTGGACATTAACTTTTCTGGCTTACAGGTCATTTTATACTGACACAGAAAGAAAAAACATTAGTTTTATATTCCAACATAAGACTACAGCTTTATGACCTCAGATATAGAAAGAAACAAAATAAAATGACATTACCTCCTGCTGGTGATCTGCGTTCTTAAGGATTTCTCTATGTGGTTCTATGTTGTGCTCTTGAGGGTCACTTTGCTCACTCCGGGCATCATTTCTGCTGTGCCTTGGATTGTCAGTTTTATCCTGACTATTGACTGAAAATGAAAACAAACAGGTTGTTACTGCAATGCTAATCATGGGATTGTCACACGGACAGGTCTGCCTATCTGGATGTGGTACACACAATCCAAACCCACTAACTACATACATGTGACTGGGGTGCAAAGTCCATGGGTGTGTTGAAAATTTCTAGCCAATTATCATTGTTGAACAATGGGATCAAGGTATGTGAGGGCTAATATTTTCATAAGGTAAAAACGAACATAAAACTGTGCATATTGCCAGAATAAAATTGTGCCTCTGACCATTGTTATCTCTCTTTCCTGCCATTGGGGAACACTGACCATGGGGTATAGTAGGTGGACCTGAAGCTAGGGCAGTTCAACTATTCAGTCTGTAGCACCTCCCCTATATAGCCCCTTCCACCTGGAGCTAACTTCAGTTTATTTTAGTGCCTTTTAGAGTATGGTGTTCTTTATTTAGGGCCCCAGCCCTATGTTATTATATATATTTATTTTTCAGTGTTACTTTTCTTGGGGGGGGGGGGGAAGGGCTACCTTAAGGACGCTTCCCAAAGTGTGGATAGCCTGTGAGCCTCTTATACTATGGGTCCTTGGGGGTCCTTTGAGTGAGGTGTGCAGCCTTCTGGTTTCCTTCACCTCGTTTAACATTGCAGCCCTCTCTGCTCTGAGCGCATGAAGAGTGGTGTGCTGCACGTGTCGCTAGCCTTCCCTTTTTTAAAATGAGCAGTTCTTAAGAAGAGAACGAGTCGTCTGGGGATGGAAGTACTGTTGGGGGGGAAGAGACTTTGGCGAGTATGTTCTCTTCCCTGTTTGTTTTAAAAAAGGTGGGCTTCCACAGCAGAGGTGCAGATTTTACAAACTGCTCTGGGTTCCTCTCTCCTGCGGATTTCCTCATCTGTTAGGTTTGAAATTAAACAAAAAAAAGAATTAAAAATCCATTTCTCTTAGTCCATTAGGAGACACTGCGAGACACTGGGGTCCAATAGGTGCTCCTGGAGTCAAGGCACTTCAATCTGAAAATGTTGGGAGTACAGCTCCACCCCTACTATGCTCCATTCTAGAGGGAACTATACTCAGTTTTTTTTAATATCAAAGCCCAGGATTTAGGGCCTAAATAGGAAACACCAAAACAGACAACCAGCCAACAATCAGAGCAAAGGGTGGGAGCGCAATGTCCCCCAAAGGACTAAGAGGGATGAATTTTAAGTATCAAAAATTCTCTTTTCTATGCCGTCCTATTGGGGGGACATTGTGATACAATTGGGACATTCCAAAGCTGCCCCTAAGGTTGGGATTGTTCTGAAACGGCTGCACATAAAAAACCTTGCACCCTAAGCTAGCATCATGAGATGCAAATCCCTGTAACTTGTAGAATTTAGCAAAGGTATGGACAGATGATCACGTAATAGCCTGGCACAACTGTTCGGCCAAAGCATAGAGATGCGCGGCCCACAAAGCACCAATAGCGCTGGTCAAATGAGCTTTCAGGCCCACTGGCGACGGCCTAGCCGACTGAACATAAGCCAACCGAATAGTCAAAGTGATCCAATGAAAAACCATTCTTATGCGCATTGTATAGCACAAACAAATCGGTAGTCTTGCGAACCGAAGTGGTACAGTCTACATAACACTTAAGAGCTTAGACCACGTCAAAAGCAGCAAGGATGCATCAGAGGACTGCGACGGAAGAAATGAAGTCCAAACAACGATATCCTGGTTTAAGCGAGACTGCAGACTATTTTAGGAACAAAGGAGGGCTTAGTGCGAAGCCTTTCCAGTCCAAATAAACATCAAAAAGGGGGACTACAGCACAACAGCCCTAACTCGGACAACCGATGGAGAGGAGATCGAGAGTAAGAACACCATCTTCCAGGAGACATAACGGAGAACCAAAGACACCAACAGCTAAAAAAGACTCTATGGTAAGAGTCCAGAGCACCAAATAAAGATCCCATGGCTCAAAGGGTGCACAAAGTGGGGTTGAGCATGGAGAGTCCCTTGCAGGAAGGTCTTTACATTCCTCATACCTGGCGACTTACGCTGGAAAAAGACAGAGAGCAGAATCCTGTATCTTCAAAGAAGATTGACAGAGACCTTTGGCGAGACCCACCTGAAGGAAGGAGAGTAACGAGAAAGGTTAAATCAGAAAGTGTGGAAACTCTGCCTCTCACACCAGAGAACATACAACATCCAAAATCGGTATTAGTTTGCAGAAGAAGATTGTTGTTCAGACCATGATAAAGGACAGAAAAATGAGTGAGAGAAACCCCTAGATCAAAAGATCAGGGTCTCAGGAGCTTCTCTGTCAAAGCCAGACGACCTAAAGATGTTACGATCTTGATGCCTTAGTCAGTATTAGCACAGGCTTACCTAGGGCGCGAGTCTAACGGCCTTCCGGTCTTCACCAAGAACCACCGCAAGGTAGTGTGGGCTTAGCTGCCGAAGAGCCGCAGGTCGCGGCCCCCAGATTAGCCTACTGACGTAAGGGAGAAAGTTCTAAGTGATGGCAGGCAGACAAGAAAATAGACAATGCGGTGCAAGTACAGGCACTAACCGTGAATTCCAGGCGTAGGAGGTCTGGAACAGTAACCGGTAGATGCACGGAGGCAATGGGTGCGTGGCAGGATCCAGAGAATAGTCGGTAACACAGCCGGGTCGGTACACAGAAGGTATCAGGTATACGGTGCCAGAGGGAGATCCAGAGAATAGTCGGTAACACAGCCGGGTCGGTACACAGAAGGTATCAGGTATACGGTGCCAGAGGGAGATCCAGAGAATAGTCGATAACACAGCCGGGTCGGTACACAGAAGGTATCAGGTATACGGTGCCAGAGGGAGATCCAGAGAATAGTCGGTAACACAGCCGGGTCGGTACACAGAAGGTATCAGGTATACGGTGCCAGAGGGAGATCCAGAGAATAGTCGATAACACAGCCGGGTCGGTACACAGAAGGTATCAGGTATACGGTGCCAGAGGGAGATCCAGAGAATAGTCGGTCACAGCCAGGTAGGTACACAGGAGTAGGAGGAATAGAGGGGGAAACAGGGAGCAGGATCACAGGAGTCAGGACACAGGAACTGTAGCCAGGAACAGGAAACACATTGCTCTGACACAGGCAGCGTGTCAGAGCAGGGAAGATATAGTAGTTTGAATTCCCCGCCCAGGAGTCACATGATCAGCAGCAGAGAGAAGCAGGAAGTGCGGCAGCGCTAACAGAAGCAGCGCTGAAGATATGGACACCGCTGTCAGCTCCCGCTGATAGCGCAGCGGAACGGGGACCAGGTAAGTTCCTAACAGTACCCCCCCCTTCAGGGGTGGCCTCCGGACACCCTATAAGGCTTTAGAGGGAACTTGGTATGGAATTTCTTCAACAAATTCGGAGCATGAAGGTCTCGTGCAGGAATCCAAGAACGCTCTTCAGGACCGTAACCTTTCCAGTCAACCAGGAACTGCAAGGAACCTCTGGAAATCCGAGAATCTAGAATCTCCTTCACCTCAAATTCCTGATCTGGTGCAGAAATAGCAGCAGGAGGTCTTCTTGAAGAGAAGAATTTGTTAACAACAAGTGGTTTGAGAAGGGAAATGTGGAAGACATTGGGAATCCTTAAGGTAGGGGGTAATTTTAATCTAAAGGCCACCGGATTAATGACCTCAATGATCTTGAAGGGACCGATAAATCGGGGAGCGAATTTCCTAGAAGGAACCAACAGGCGAAGATTCTTTGTAGACAACCACACTTTGTCACCAGGAGTGAGTAGTGGAGACGGTCTTCTTCTTTTGTCAAATGCTTTTTTACTGATGGCAGAGGTGTGAAGTAATTTGCGTTTGATAAGATCCCACCTAGACGAGAAATCCGATAGAAGGGAATCCACTGCAGGAACCCCAGAAGCGGTTAACTCTTTGAAGGGTGGAACTTTAGGATGAAATCCCTGAAGAGCAAAAAAGGGAGAAATGGAGGTAGAGTCGTGTGAATTATTATTGTGGGCGAATTCTGCCCAAGGTAATAAATCAACCCAATCATCATGTTTAGCTGAAATGAAACATCTGAGGAATTTCTCCAATTCTTGATTCGTCCTTTCCGTGAGACCATTACTTTGCGGATGATATGCAGAAGAGAAATTTAACTTAATTCCACAAAGACGAGAAAAGGCCCTCCAAAATCTTGCCACAAACTGAGTTCCTCGATCAGAAACGATAATATCTGGACAGCCGTGTAGGCGGAAAATTTCTTTAATGAAGAGTTGAGCCAGAACAGGAGCAGAAGGGAGACCTTTTAATGCCACAAAATGAGCGGCTCGGGAAAGGCGATCGGTGACCACCCACACTACTGAGAACCCTCTGGAGGAGGGTAAATCTGTGATAAAATCCATGGAGAGATGACTCCAAGGTCGATCCGGAATTGGCAGAGGCTGCAGCAGACCGTATGGAGCTTGACGAGGAACTTTATTCTGAGCGCAAGTGGAACACGCCGTCACAAACTGTCGAACGTCCGAACGGATAGCCGGCCACCAATAACTACGGGAGATAAATTCCAAGGTCTTCTTTATACCGGCATGACCAGAAAAACGGGAGGCATGAGCCCATTTAAGGAGTTTAGTTTGGAGATGTGGAGGAACCAAAGTCTTCCCGTGAGGAATGATCACCCGAGTAGGAGTAGTAGCCAAAATACATTCTGGATCTAGAATAGACCTAACACTCTCTTCTTCGGTATCCATAGAATCAAAGGAACGAGAGAGGGCATCAGCCTTCTTGTTCTTGGACCCTGGTCTGAAGGTAATGATCATATTGAATCGTGAAAAAAATAACGACCATCTGGCCTGACGGGGATTGAGGCAGGATGCAGTTTGTAGATAAAGCAGGTTCTTGTGATCCGTAAAAATAGTAACAGGAAATCTGGCTCCCTCCAAATGATGTCTCCAGGCCTCCAAGGCCAATTTGATAGCAAGTAGTTCTCTGTCTCCAATGCCGTAGTTTTTTTTCGGTGGATGAGAATTTACGAGAAAAGAAGCCACAGGGAGAAAACTTTCCAGTAGAATTCTTCTGAGACAAAATAGCTCCTACTCCAGTGGAGGATGCGTCAACTTCGAGAAAAAAGGGGAAGGAAGAATCTGGCTGTTGAAGAATCAAGGAGACATGATGGCGATGAGTAATAATATCAGGTGAAAAAATAAGAATATCGTCAAGGTAGATGACAACAAATTGATACAGGAAATCCTGAAAGACTTCGTTAATAAAATTTTGAAAAACCGCAGAAGCGTTACAAAGTCCAAATGGCATGACAAGATACTCAAAATGCCCATCGTGCGTATTGAACGCCGTCTTCCATTCATCCCCTTGTTTAATACGGATAAGGTTGTAGGCCCCTTTCAAATCCAGTTTAGAAAAAAATTGAAGCTCCCTTGATCCTATCAAAGAGTTCAGAGATTAATGGTAAGGGGTACCTATTCTTTTTCGTTATGGCGTTGAGGCCACGGTAGTCTATGCAAGGACGCAATCCGCCGTCCTTCTTTTTTACGAAAAAGAAACCTGCTCCTGCTGGTGACGAGGATTTCCGGATAAAACCCCTGTTTAAATTCTCCTTAATATATAGGGACATGGCCTCTGATTCGGGTAGAGATAATGGAAATACCCGTCCTCTAGGTGGTATCTTGTCCGGCAACAATTCAATGGAGCAATCCCAAGGTCTATGAGGGGGTAACTTGGAAGCCTCCTTTTCAGAAAAGACATCAGAAAACGAATGATATTGAGGAGGAATACCGGAGGGTGTTGGGAGACAGCCCATAGCGGGTCTATGAATCCTGGGAAGACATCGGGAATGACACTCTGAACCCCATGCAAGAACTTCCGGTTTCTGCCAATCTAAAATGGGGGAGTGAAGTCTGAGCAAAGGTAGGCCTAAGATCAACGGGTTGATAGCCTTTGGAATGACTAAGAAGGAGATTTCCTCAGTGTGCAAGGCTCCAATGCGTAGAGACATGTTAACAGTTCTGTTCTTAATGGATCCTCCAATGATACGACTGCCATCTATAGCTGTAATGGCAATAGGTGGATCTAAGGGTTGCCTAGGCAATGATAACCGCTCTACAATGTCAGCTCGTAAAAAGTTCCCCGCTGCACCGGAGTCAATAAGCGCTGGAAGAGACAATTGTTTATCAGTATATTGCAGAATAACTTGGATAGAAAAACTAGAATCCATAGGAGAGAGAATGTTCATACCTAACTTAGTCTCTCCGTCATCAGTTAGGTCCGATCGTTTCCCGGGCGCTTCCCACATTGACTCAGGACATGACCGGGTTCCCCGCAATAAAGGCATAAACGATTCTTGAACCGCCTCTCTCTTTCCTCCTGGGATAAACGTGCTCTTCCCAACTGCATAGGCTCTTCCTCCGGTGTAATAGGACTTTGGAAGCGAGGAGCCAAACGGAAAGTAGATCGACGGGAACTCTCTCTCTCCCGAGTGCGTTCACGGAAACGTATATCAATCTGGTTACAGAGAGAGATCAAAGCATCCAGGGTAGTGGGTAACTCTCGGGCTGCTAGCTCGTCCTTAATACGATCGGACAAGCCTTGCCAAAATGTGGCCACTAAAGCTTCATTGTTCCAACGAAGTTCGGCCGCCATAGTGCGAAATTGAAGGGCATACTGGCCCAGAGTAAGGGTACCCTGGCGCAGACGGAGGAGTCCAGAAGCTGCACTGGAGACTCGTCCGGGTTCATCAAAGATGCGTCTGAAGGTTTCCAAGAAAGTGGCACAATTATGGAGAATGGGGTCATCATGTTCCCAGAGAGGGGAAGCCCAGGCAAGCGCTTGACCAGACAATAAGGAAATAATATAGGCGACTTTAGTTTTCTGTGTGGGAAAGTTCCCGGGCAAAAGTTCGAATTGAATAGCACACTGGTTCAAGAAGCCTCGGCATTCCTTAGGATCCCCATTGAACTTGGGTGGGTTAGGTATGCGGAGTTGAGAGGTGGTGGGAGCAGATACAGCTGAACCGCTTGGAGCGGGGGCAGGCTGTGGGGCCGGAGCAGGTGGAGGATTAGGAGCTGCCACCTGAGCTGCTTGGAGCGTATCCAACCTGTTAGACAGAGTCTGCAGAATCTGTAATAACTGTTCTTGATTTTTCCCTTGTTCCTCAACCTGAGCCGCCAAGTTATCCAGTAGTACTCTCGCAGTGGGATTCCCTGTCGCTTCCATCAGTTAGATAAGGGGTCAGAGCAAACTGTTACGATCTTGATGCCTTAGTCAGTATTAGCACAGGCTTACCTAGGGCGCGGAGTCTAACGGCCTTCCGGTCTTCACCAAGAACCACCGCAAGGTAGTGTGGGCTTAGCTGCCGAAGAACCGCAGGTCGCGGCCCCCAGATTAGCCTACTGACGTAAGGGAGAAAGTTCTAAGTGATGGCAGGCAGACAAGAAAATAGACAATGCGGTGCAAGTACAGGCACTAACCGTGAATTCCAGGCGTAGGAGGTCTGGAACAGTAACCGGTAGATGCACGGAGGCAATGGGTGCGTGGCAGGATCCAGAGAATAGACGGTAACACAGCCGGGTCGGTACACAGAAGGTATCAGGTATACGGTGCCAGAGGGAGATCCAGAGAATAGTCGGTAACACAGCCGGGTCGGTACACAGAAGGTATCAGGTATACGGTGCCAGAGGGAGATCCAGAGAATAGTCGATAACACAGCCGGGTCGGTACACAGAAGGTATCAGGTATACGGTGCCAGAGGGAGATCCAGAGAATAGTCGGTCACAGCCAGGTAGGTACACAGGAGTAGGAGGAATAGAGGGGGAAACAGGGAGCAGGATCACAAGAATCAGGACACACAGGCAGCGTGTCAGAGCAGGGAAGATATAGTAGTTTGAATTCCCCGCCCAGGAGTCACATGATCAGCAGCAGAGAGAAGCAGGAAGTGCGGCAGCGCTAACAGAAGCAGCGCTGAAGATATGGACACCGCTGTCAGCTCCCGCTGACAGCGCAGCGGAACGGGGACCAGGTAAGTTCCTAACAAAAGAGAGGCAATGAAGAGAACTTTGAATGGGAAGGTCGGGATGAAGAGGCAACTGGAAGGGCAGGCCTATGGCCATTCCTAGGATGTCTGAGTACCAAACCCGACATGGCCAGTCTGGGGCCACCAGAATGGCTGCCACTCTCTTCCTCTTCAGTATCTTGAGTACCTGTGGGAGCATGGGAATCTGAGGAAACTAGTACAACAGATGAAACCTCCAAGGAAACTGACATCATTGTATCCGGCGGTGGGATCACCGGATTTTGCGCCAAAATTAGAGACCTTGATATTCAGACAGGACGCTATAAAGTAAATTTCCGGCTGACCTCAACAATGAACTAGAAGTAAAAACATGTCCCCATGAAGAGATCATTCTCCCGGATGAACTCTGCTGAGACTGAGGTAATTGGCCTCCCAGTTTTCACACTCCCGGGATGAAGATGGCGGATATCACAGCCCAGGACATGATATTCGATGTCACCTTCATGGCCATGGTGCTGGCCATGGTGGTGCAGGATCCCCCATGACGGTTCAGGTAGGCTACCGCTGTGGCATTGTCTGACTGGACTTCTAGGGGTTTGACCACCAAAATCCTCTAAGCCTGTACAAGCACCCTGTAAATAGTCAGGAGACCCAGCACATTGATAGGTAGCAGTGCCTCCTGAGCGACCCAGAGGCCCTGGAACCGGAGAGTACCAATGACTGTGCCCCACCCGGACCGACTGGCATCTGTAGTCAGCAGGATTCACTCTTCGGATTGGACTAACCGACCCATTGTGCGATGTGATCGGTTTAACCACCAGATGAGGGACTGACAAATGGTCGCAGACAACCTGAAGAACAGTTTGTCCAGATGAAGAGGGGTCCCTATGGAACGTCCAAAAGTAAAACTGCGCGAAGGGTACGGCTTTGAACGTGGATAGCATGGTTCCCATCAGCTCATGCAGTGGAGGCGGGACACCTCCCACCTTGCCAGGAGGAACCTGGTCTTGGTCAGAACTGAAAGAACCTTATCAACTGAAAGAAACAACCTCTGACACCTGAGGGTAAATGTATCATTCTCCGGATTCTGCAAGTTGCCGGAAATCGGCGACTTTGCAGTGACAATTTAAAGCAGCAATGGCTTATAGAGGCAAGTTTGGGAACCAGCTCTGCGATTCCAGAAAAGTAATTGTCAGGCAAAGATGGCGAGGCAGGACAGAATGAGACGGAGCTTTTAACACAGATTGTCTAGGTAAGAAACAACTGTGAGTCCCTGAGAATGAAGGAGACTGGCCATGACGGCCATTACCTTTGGCCTACCGCCCGAAGGGTTTTCACAAAGGGTAAAGCCCGGAACCGATAATGGGGACATGGAGGTAAGCATTCTTGATATCTAGCGAAGCAAGGCACTCCCCCGTTCCATGCCCGCGACAAAGGACTGCATCTTGAAGCCCAGGACTCGAACCAGTTTGTTGAGGGTTTTTAGGTTTAGAATCGGACGGAAAGAACAGCTTGCCTTCGAAACCCCAAACTTCTTTCCAGAGAAGGGACTGGAATAAATCAGTCCCGAAAAAGTTTTTGGATTGCCTCTCGGAGAATAAATATTGTAACCAACAAGAGGAGCACACAAGGAGAGATAACAGGCAGGAGAGAAAAATCGCATCACTGCTGAGGAAGCGTGCCAATAGGAGGGAGCCCTCCCCTTGCTACTTATCACCATAAGGAACAGGAAGTTCCGTTGAAACGTCTCTGCAGCATGCATGGCCCCACCGGAGTGAGTGCAGCTACAATTGTACTCTCTGATCCAACTGAGATCTGCTGTGGCTGTCTGTCACCCTGGCCCAGTGTACATTGCTTTGCAGAACTCCTCGTTGCCTAGGGTGGACCTTACCAACAGCACCACTGTCCGGTCTGCTGTGGTCGCGGCTGCCAGTGCTATTCACGTGCACAGATACATTGTGCAGTAGCTGACAGCCGTTTGCAGGCTCATGCACACCTAGAGCAGTAGATTGCTGTAGCATGTTGGGGGTGAGGGAAGCCTGCAGGCTATTTACCCACCCACTCAAGGACACGGAGTGGAGGAAGCCCACAGGCTGTCCACTCCTGGGCATAGCCAGATTTAGACCTCATGGGGCCCTAGGCAAGATACAGGTTTTGGGCCCCCTCCCTGAAAAAATCCATAGCACTATAGTTTTTTAGCATAACATATAGGGGCTGGCTGGCAGACTTTAGCCCAGGGGAGGCAAGCATATAGCACTGGCCCATAAGTAGCGGCCCATTTTTAAAGGGTGGTCTCACCGCCGGCCCTGGCAGGGCCCTCTGGGGACAGCTGGGCCCTAGGCAATTGCCTAGGTTGCTTAGTGGTAAATCCGGCCCTGCTCCTGGGGAGTTGTCCTTGAGTCTAACACATAAAAAAAATTAAATAAATTAAAAGTAAAAAAATAAAGAATCCCGGGCAAGAGCTCTAAAAGCATGCCGACCCCCTAGGGGCACTTAAAATAAACGGAGGATAGATACTTCTGGGAGGGGCATAGTAGAGGTGGAGTGGTCCTCTCAACACTTTCAGACTGAAGTGCCCCTGACTCCAGGAACACCTACTGTACCCTATTGTGTACCAATAGGACGCCAGAGAAAAAGGCTATAATGCGGTTTCTGTTTCTTTTCGCTCACTGTCTAATGATATACTTGTATCTAATTAATTATATCTGATTAAGTAAAAGCAATCAGTGGTTACTGCAGTATTTTGCTAATGGTGGGGTCAGTTGTTTATGCGTTTGTTATTTTACAACTATGACTGAGAAAGGGACTTTCACGACTAAAGGGTTCACTGGAAAGTCTGTGCAACATTACACTTGTGGCAAATGTAATTCTAATGTACCTTGTTGACAGTCTAAACCAGATGCCCTGTGCGCAGCATGCGATATGGAGTTTTGTGTTCACCGTTTTCCTACTACTGCATCTGCTGCCCTGGAGGAGCCGGCTTGGGTTAAGTCATTGGCAACTTCCATAGCCGAACTCACTTGGGTAATGTCTCAGCCCAAAGAGGTAGGTGAATTATTTTCCTTCTCTAAATGAACCACAAATTCCACCTCCACAGTCTGGTCTGGTGTTATCTTAAGCAGAGTCAGAAGAAGCAAAAAGTTGGTTTTTCAACATCTCCTCAGCTTTTTTAAATGATTTTTGAGGCTTGGCAACACCCCGATAAAAAAAATGCCGGGGAAGTTTAAGTCCCTTTACCATCTGAAGAGTCTGTTAGATGTGAGGATTCTCCAAGAGTAGATGCTACTATTGCCCGATTATATAAGCAACTGCTTTACCGATGCAATGAGCAGCTGTGGAGCATATTATTCAGGTTGCTATGGGGGAAAGCAACTTAGGACAATCTTCTCCCTCCCGAGATGGTTTTCATAGAGGCAGGGACTCCCAAGCCACCAGACAATGCCACTGCATGACACAACGGTCCACCACTTCTCTGTGGTAGGGGCTCTTCTACTGCAGTTTCAGCACCATTGTTTGGCCTCAACCTCAGATACTTGGGATAGAGTGGTGGTCACAAGGGGCTATGTCATAGACCTTGTCAGATTCCCTCTTCTCAGATTTTTTTTCCTCAGGCCTTCCTTCCTGCGGTCTCAAAAGAGATGGAAGGGGCTATAGAGGGGAGGTGCTACATTTTTTTTAATGCAGAATCTTATCACTCCATGTATGGTGGAATCAATGACAGATCCAAATTATTTTATGATCAGAGTTTGCATTCAAAAAACCTCTCTATGTGGCTAGTTTTAGAAAACTTTTTGTTTTCTGGGAAATAACTGAAAATCCTTAAGATGTAGAAAAGCACATTGTTCTAACACACCATAACAAGAAGTATATCTAGCTGTCCCAATAAGTCTGTGTTCTACAGGATGAATGATGCTTACAGTTCAAGCACATAGAATAAATAAAACAACGCTCAGTCCAGTCAATAAAAGGTATACAGTCTCTGGACCTAATTTATGAAACACACTGATGCGGAGTCTAAAACATCTTGGTTTTCCCAATGATGTGCCCAAATGTTCACCCAGTACATATCACGGTGCATGCTTACTCCCTCTGCAAACTAGAAGTAATGCAGGAAGGTGGAAAAAATCTCAAGAGGTGCACTATGCGAAAGTGTAAAGGTCACATGAAAAGTCCAACACTACTTTTTCCTCCTAAAATACTACTCTGTTTAGTCTCATTGTTGGCTTAAATTAGCAATGAGAGGGAGGGGGCTCCTGGAATGTCTTTATTACATGTGGCACTTTTGTTTTATTGAAATTATTATTTTTTATATGGGGTGAAAAGGGCCTTTCAACCATGCGCTCATGGACATCCTTCCTATACAACGCTGTTAAGACATGTACCAGGCAGTATTCCACAGGTCTATTCCAACAGGCCCTGAAAATAATGTCAGCGTAAAATACGTTTACAGACCGGTCCTTCTACTGTTAGTGAAGGCTTAGGTCTTATTTTAAAAGGACACTTTTTACCTGGAGAATTTGCAGCATGATTTTGAGAAGCATAGTTATATTACCAATATGTGGGTAGAAAAGTGTAGTGCTGCTCTATAGTTTCACGGTGTTCCAGCTACAGCAGTCCAGACAAGTTTACCAAAATAAGGACTATTACTACACAAAAGTAATTTCCTTTCTGTAATCACATGTATCTGCATGTCTATGTGCTATAGTTCTGCATGTGCATGTTCTATATTTTTACAACTGTATCTGGAACTGTATGTCTGAAGGGGGGACGGGACTTTATTTAAACTGAATTAAAAATAATTATTCAAATTGCCATCTATGGGTCTGATGTCGAGATAGGATCAAAAGGAAAAAAAAGACCAAATTTGCACCTTTACAACACCATGTTGCATTGGAGGGGGATATTCATTTAGGGACAGATTTTTATTTGGGGTAGGGCATGTCTTAGATCAACTTTAAATATCAATGTAAAAATAAAGTTGTCAAGTATTTGTGTTCTACGTGAAAAAACAGCCAGTATTTTCCTTTTGTGCAATTTTTTTTTATTAATTTGCACCCCTTGCATTGTAACATGGTTTGTCCAGGAGCAAAGTTACTCCTTTTCTGCTATGCTCCTAACTCAGTATCAGGCCCTATATAAAGAAGTAAACCTAATATTTCAATAGGAGTATATTTATAAAGTATATTACCTGTGTGGCACAAATGTACGTAAAAGAGTTGGAAAAGCAGAAATGTATACGTTGGACACAAAAACAATAGGCACATAATATAAAACGATGTATTGTATATATATATATGAGAATGAAGAGCACATAGCTTACAGGAGTCAGGCAGTGAATTAGCTGCCACTGGTACATCTGCAGTGACACGGATGTCATGAACAAAGTCCTCAGATGGATGAGACAAGTCACTTTCAAGCTGCTCTGGTATGTCCTCCTGGTCTGAGGGAGAGAGGAGGGGGAATAGTTTAACAATGATCCCATTATCTTGAAGTCCAGGGCCTGGCAGAAGTGTCTGGGAATGACGGCGTTCACACACTATGGAGGCCCAATTCTATAAGGGCAGAAAAGCAGAGGGGACTTTTTTTTTACCTCTCAATTAACACTGTTGTCACTGCATGAACAAGGAGCAGGGGAAAAACAATCTAGTAAAAGAAATGCTAGATCAACATTTAAAAGTGGGACATATTGAATAAATACTTTTATTTATAGATGTCTATTACTGAAATGGACAGTACAAATACACAACACCTTTTTTTTTTTTTATAAAAACAACTAAAAATAATTGAGTATAGACCTGCAGGGATAGCCAGAAATCCACTTTACATATTGCTGGCCTAGACTTCAGCACAATTATATTAAAAATTATATTAAATCACAGTGATGACTTTGCAGTCATAGCCAAAAGTTTTGAGAATGACACAAATACTATTTTTCACAAAGTCTGCTGCCTCAGTTTTTATGATGGCAATTTGCATATACTCCGGAAGGTCATGAAGAGTGATCAGATAAATTGCAATTAATTTCACAGTCCCTCTTTGCCATGACAATGAACTTTATCCCAAAAACATTTCGAATGCATTTCAGCCCTGCCACAAAAGGACCAGCTGACATCAGGTCAGTGAGTCTCTAGTTAACACAGGTGAGAGTGTTGACGAGGACAAGGCTGGAAATCACTCTATCATGCTGATTAAGTTAGAATAACAGACTGGAAGCTTTAAAAGGACGGTGGTGCTTGAAATCATTGTTCTTCCTCTGCTAACCATGGTTACCTGCTAGGAAACACGTGCAGTCATCATTGCTTTGCACAAAAAGGGTTTCGCAGGCAAGGATATTGCTGCACGTAAGATTGCACCTAAATCAACCATTTATCGGATCATCAAGAAGTTCAAGGAGAGAGGTTCAATAGTTGTGAAGAAGGCTTCAGGGCGCACCCAGGAACGTCCAGCAAGCGCCAGTACCGTCTCCTAAAGTTGATTCAGCTGCGGGATCAGGGCACCACCAGTGAAGAGCTTGCTCAGGAATGGCAGTAGGCAGGTGTGAGTGCATCTGCACGCACAGTGAGGCAAAGACTTTTAAAGGAAGGCCAGCAAAGAACACACAAAAGGTACAGGGAAAGTAATTTTCTCTGATGAATCTCCTTTCAGATTGTTTGGGGCATCTGGAAAAACGCTTGTTCGGAGAAGGAAAGGTGAGCGCTACCATCAATACTGTGTCATGCCAACAGTAAAGCATCCGGAGACCATTCATGTGTTGGGGTTGCTTCTCAGCCAAGGGAGTGAGCTCACTCACAATTTTGCCTGAGAACACAGCCATGAATAAAGAATGGTACCAAAACTTTGTCCAAGAGCAACTTCTCCCAACCATCCAAGAACAGTTTGGTGACCAATAATGCCTTTTCCAGCATGATTAAGCACCTTGCCATAAGGCAAAAGTGATAACTAATTGGCTTGGAGATCAAAACATCAAAATTTTGGGTCCATGGCCAGGAAACTCCCCAGAACTTAATCTCATTGACAACTTGTGGTCAATCTTCAAGAAGCGGGTGGACAACAAAAACACAGAAATTCTGACAAACTGCAATCATTGTGTGAAAATCAAATAACTGTATGAAGTAAACCAAATTCATTTTGCTTTACCGTGCAATTGCGATTAGCACGCCACGTGTTATGACGCAATTGTACAGATTAATAGCACACACATTTACACTTACACTTGTAAATAATAAATATTTATTAAGGTTCCAAGCCACATTTATTTATTAGTAAAATATATTAGAGATTATTTATACATAAATGATAATATATTAAAGGTATCTAAGGCTCAGAATATAGGAAATGTATCATGTTTAGTGTAATTTTGATCTATACAGTACCATGATGAATCCGCTACTAGCGGCGAAGCAATCGCTTCCTGTGATCGCTAGTTACGGAAGAAAAAGGATTAACGTTCAAATTGATATTGTGTTTGGAATGCAAATAGGTTGGTAAAAACAGGTTTAGGTCAGTTCCCTTAGGCACAACATGTGCTCAGCTGTTGGAGTGAGCTGGCCTCACCTTATCATAGGAATCTTTTGAACTGACCTATGACCATCAGACAACTGGAACATCATTAACCCTGGACCAATGAAGACCTCTCTAAGTATTATCTGTGTACATAGTGACATCATCACTGTTTTTTTTGTAAACTGAAGCTGTACAAAAAAAGCAAGCTTCACTGGGCCATTTCTTTCTCCCTTCTCTTTACTGCATAACTATATGGACCTGGGCCCAGGTGAAGCACTACCGAAAATGTAATGTATTTGGTTTTTATACTTTCCTGCTTTATTATATCTTTTATGCGTCATAATGGCTTGCTGTAAATCCTGCTATATTTTGCAATTAAAATATCTTTGTGCATTGGCACCACAATAATCACATTGGACAATGTTTATTGGTACGCAATAAAATTAACTTAATAATTGATTAGGCAAGAATCAGTCAGTATGTGGCCCAGAAGGTGATTGACAGCATGCCAGGGCAAATTGCAGAGCTCTTCAAAAAGAAGGGTCAACACTGCAAACTCTTTGCATAAACTTAATGCAATTGTCAATAAAAGCCTTTGATACTAATGAAATGCTTTGTGATTTTACTTCTGTATTCCATAGCAGCATTTGACAAAAAGGTCTAAAAACACTGAAGCAGCAAACTTTGTGTAACCCAATACTTGGGTCATTCTCAAAACTTTTGACCATGACTGTATATCTGGCCCAAGACATTGCCACATGTGAATGGTGCTTGTATGATGAAGTTCAATGGATGAGGCCCATCAGATCCTGTGCAATGTTAGATTATGAAAACTGCATTAGAACAGATTAATTTGTGTGTGCTATGACACAAGAGTAGTTCATACAACAGGACAGAATAGTATGTTGCATACTGGCAGGGCCGGATTAGGGGAATGGAGGCCCCTGGGCTAAGGGGGCCTCCATCCCCCCGTGAAGGCCCCCCCCCGTGATCCGAGCCGCCCCCCGGTGAGCCGAGCCGCGCCCAAGGCACTTACCTCCTTCTCCTGGCATTGCAGTCCTTCCCCGGCGCGGTGTACGCTCTTTACTGAGGAGATCTCGTGAGAGTGAGACTCACGAGATCTCCTCAGTAAGGAGACTACAGCGCGCCGGGGAAGGGCCGCAGTGAAAGCCCTCAGCAGCATTAATTGCGCCGGGGGCGCCCCCGACCAATCCATAATGCTGTTGAGCACTTTCAAGGGCCCCCTGGATGCCTGAGGTCCCTGGGCTGTAGCCCAGTTAGCCCTAGGGTTAATCCGACCCTGCATACTGGCTGATGGGAGAAAAAAACCAATAAGGAAATCGAAATCCATTTCTACCCAGCGACTAAGAATCCGTGTGGGGTGATGCCAAAATGTTGTTTAGATCAAAACTCATTTGTTAAAAGTCATATTAACCACAGCAGAATTTAATCCAAGGTCTGCAATGTTTTTCAGGCAATGAAAAAGAAAATGAACAATATAAGTATCACAATTTGTTGGTAGAGCAGGATACGTTTATTATTTGGGTAGGTGGCAGGGTTGAATAAAAATATTTTCGAGCTTTAACGCGGCGGTACTTCGGGGGAATTGAATTCCCCCCCGAAGTACCGCCACGTAAAACTTTTTATCGTTATTACAGTAACATTAACCTGGCTTTCTGCTCACAGCTCAGGGAGCAGGCCGCGTTACTTTTTCAAGTAACGTGGCCAATTGAATTCCACCCCCTAGTGTCTAGTCTCAGTGTTTTATATTCAAATAAAATCCTCCAACCAGGCCAAACCTGTTCCAAAAAGAATAATTTTATTGGGGTTATTAAAACACTACTAATCCTTAAACAAAATAGTGGTATATATATCCTCTCAGGTGAAAATGAAATAAATAAAATGGGTCACATGACGAGCACTCAAAAATAATAAAACCTATAACACATCTCTAAAAATATCCAGATTTTGCAATGTGCTAGATTTACTTGCAACTGACATGTAATAAAAATAGTGCGAATGGTATTCATAAATCTGATCTGGGACTTTTGTAAACTGGGATTACAGAGAAATACATACCCATTAAATTCAATGCAATGCACAATCTAATAGTTGATATCTATCCTGCACGTACTATAATGTTATTAAAAGTCTTCATTTATTTGCCAGTACACAAGTAGTCCACAATGGCTTACACAATATTACCATGTAATGCATTGTTCACTAAGGTACTGACAGCTCTAAATGTAGCTCAGACAATATACAGTTTATTACACACAGATGATGTGGATTATTTTGTGGGTTTTACGATTGTCTTATTGTTGTTTACTGTCTTTTGGGACATTATGAAAACATTCCCCTGAGCTAAATAGGGTCTTTGTGGTCAGTGACATAAAACTTTAGGGATTGTGCTGAAATATTCCAGTGGTCCTGGATATCATCAAGAAACACTGACAACATGGGACCTCTGTTGGCCTCTCATGGGTAGTACAACGTGTATTTATCCATAGTAACACAACACAGGCCTCCCAAAGCCACAGATATCTGGTATATCTTCATCAAAACTGTAGGAGTCTGGATTAGCACAACATGGATTTTATCATGTTTCCAACAAAACTATTTTGAAGTGAGGTGGAAAGCCAGAAAATGACGTTTGCTGTGTTAAAAAGTTACCCAAACAGGAGACTGTCTTTCCATGGAATTTCTCCAGCCAGCGAAGAGTAAGAGACAAATTCAAACACAGAAAATGAATGATCTGCATAGCCTGGTGTTAGATCACTAAGAGGTAGAATTACTAATCAGATTCTAGTTATCATTTATTTAGTACATTCTACAAAATGACAGCTAGAATCTGCTTGGTTGCTATGGGCAACATCTCCACTTTTTCAAGCCCGCAGTTTAGTAAATATACCCCTAAGTCTACAAATGTTTTGCAGATTATTAGGTCAGGGAATTGCAATGCAGTGACCTTGCAAGTGAAGAAACTAGTGTCCGTCTGTAAACATTTAATTACACAGAGGAAAATCTAACTGTTGAAGTGAAATGGGAATTATTCAATAATAAGCGAGGGGAAAAAAATGAACTTAATATGTAAAAAACTTGAAAAAAACAAATATCTTTGTAATTTTATACATATGAGAAGACAATGATATCACTGGTTTTAATTCAACAGTACACTAGAAAATGCACATTCATTCTTTGAGAAATAGGCCTTTAAAAGGGTGCCAATCATGTGCTTGCAGTACCAGTTGTCCATCTTTTATTTCTATAGCAGACTGTCCAACCAGCAGCCCCACCATCCTCCAAAACCTCTATTGTACGACATACAATTTGCAATCCTGCAAGCACTCAGTTATACCGTATACATGGCCTGATTGATGTAAATACGATCAACTTCTTCATTCTCTGTGCTTAATATAAGTCAAGACTGAACAAAACATTATTGTGACAAGATGATGCAGCATCACATGGGATAGACAACCTCACACATAATCGTACTGATCCATTTAAATTGAAGGTAATCTTCCTAGTTGCAGTGACCCTAGTATTGGGCTCTCCACACTGGTAGATATCAGTCCCAGTGCAGATTTTTACTTCAATGAAATTACATCAATCTTCTTAAGAGAGATTCTTCAAAAGTATACCCTGTGCTACTTATTTACAGCATCGACTACTTTAGGTCTCAAATTCTCTCCAGCGCATCTTGAAACCTCAAATGCAGCACATCTTTATACTGGACACTTTACACCCTATGACATCAGGCAAAGGATAGGAAACCCCATGATTTTGGACAAATTACTAAGCAGTGGGGTTGGCCTGTATGTGCTGCATATAGGTTGAAGAAAAATGTGGAAAACAGAGCTAACGTTAGAAACTCTCTATTACGAAGTGTACTTAACAAATTACAGCTGCCGGGTTGAGGTCAGGATTACAAATTGTAAAACAATGGACCAGTCTACTTATGGAAAATATAAAAGGATATATATGGACTAACTTGAAATACTTTCATCTAACTTACTGTAGTTCTGGTCTATTCCCTGTGATAAAACTTTGTATTGTACTGTAAAGATAGTTTGTATTAGGAATACAGAGATGACTACACATTGTGTACTGCTGTGTTTTAGCACTTGCATGGATGGAGGAAAGGCTGCTGTCAGATCTTATCTGGATACACTGCACTTCTTCAGCTGCTGCAGCTGCTTACAAATTCCTTCCTAGTTCTGGTTCATTTCTGCTATTTTACATGTAAAACAGTCATAAAGTTTTACCTTGTAGTGATGAGTCCGAGTGATTCAGGTCCTCCGGATGTAACATTTCAGGCTTTGAATGGTCTGTTAAGTCCAAACTTGCAGCAACTGGCTGGCAAGCACTAGAACAAAGAAATTACAGTTTAGTAGGTAAATAATGGTTTCTAATACAAATTAGGGCTCCGCCGTGGACTACACTTCATTCACTGTTGGTCCATCCAGTTTCTGGAATGTTTGTGTTTACAGAGTCTTCATTTAGTATATGGATGAACAATCCTCTTTCTCCTGTATTTACTCCACAGTGAACACACGTACAGGGAATGCCAATTATGAAATCCAGTTTATCCTGAATCTTTTTGTGGTGGCAATAGAGGTCTATCGGAGTCTCTTTAAATTCTTCAAGTGCTCCTCTGATTTAGAAAATACAACCCTATTTTATGATCCTATAACTGTGACAATTTTTCAATTAAAAACATATATGTTTCAAGATTCTGTACCTAAAATAAAATATATTTGTTCTAATACAATACCAAAAAGAAAAGTCCAAACTGTCCCTAAAACAATATGAAATGTTCTTAGATATAAACAATAAAAAAGGAAAGTTAAACCCAAAGCATAAAATATGTATGTAAACAATCCTGTCCATTAAGGTATAGAATACCCCTGTATATGAGAGGTGTGATAACTGGCTAACAATTCCAGCAATTAATTTCAAATGGTGTCATAGGTTGGTGTCTATTACAATGATAGCTGCTTCGCAAAGGACTCAAACAAGTGAAAAGATATTTGAGTTCCAGAAATTAGCAATTTATACTGCTTTAATGCACTTCATTGCTGTGATTTTTGCAAAAGAAAGGATAATATCACAATAGTTAAGGCTTTGTGTTGCTAAACAAGCCATAATAATTAAATGTCCTGCAACCTAACAACCAATCAGATGTTTGCTTTCATTTTCTAAAAATTACTAGGAAAATGGCAAAAACTAATTGGAAGGGGTTATAGACCATTTATGCACACTGCACCATGTTAATAATAAAGTCCTATGTGCAGAACAGGTATTTATTACCATGAAAGTAGAACAAGTAGTATTAGTACATATGATAATGAAATGATTGGAAAAATATATAGTATATACCAAATAAAGGGGACAAAAAAAACAGGTGATAAATACAGAGGATGATATGTAGGCAACTTACAGGATATTAAAAGTATGATAATGTAATTGTAATACCAAGGTAATAATGTATTAATAAATAAGAGTACCAATGATTCAAATTTCCAGGAAAAGCGAAAGATTGTGTGCGAATCATATATAAATACATGACAAGGACATATGTAATGCTATATTAAGTCATAACCATATGATAATTTGGATGGTGTTTCTATACCTGGGGAGTTGCTCTATTTCGGCTCCTGCATCCGTAACATCACAATGAAGCATGGGAAGCTGCACGGTTATAGGAATGGGAGAAAGTCTGTGGTCTGGACTGTGGTGTGATGAAATGTAAGAACCATCGTTATCTGTTGTGGATAAAAAATAATTATATATAGAGTCTTTGAGCTCTCTGGTGCAAGGTAGACACTAATGAAAGCAAATGTCTCTTTGGCTGCTATAAGTTATAGCAAATATGAGTTATTGGCACCCCATTAAAGGGCTACTAAATACAAGTTAATCCAATTGTTAGAACTTCTCTGATATTTAGTTCTGTAAAGTACCGGAGACGTTTACGTATGTACTTGTGAATGTTGTTGTCATATTACCTTCCAAAGAGACTCTCTCCCTGTAACTCTTTCCAGTTCGTGACACTGGAGTTGAAGACAGTCTGCGGGCAGAAGACTTCTTTGTCTGTGATGGGGTCATATTTACTTCCGCTGGCAACAGCCCATCATATTTCTGTGCTTTTAGCCTGTTTAAGAGAATATGCTGCTGCGGAGTGAGATTGTCCTCTAAAAAAGTGACTTTATGCTGAGGCGTGGCTGCTTTTGTGCCAAAATACCCTCTGCTTGGCGGAATAGCAGTCTGTGGGTAGCTCTCAATGGAAGCAGTCTGAATGACTCTGTGCTGATAGTTACGGTAAGCCTCCTCTAAATATTCGGCTTCCTTTTCAAGGTCTTTAATTCGAGCTTTGGTGCTGGCCACAAACTCCAGATCTGAGTCAGGAGAGCTGCTGCGAGTCCATTCAGGGTGACCATGCTTTTGACCTGAAATGCCACCTGTTTCAACAACAGAATCCAGAAAACGTTGGCTTTTGAAGACAGGCTTTTCAACATAAATATGAGGGCGCACAGTCTTGTAGGCGGGGAAGTCTAACACAGAGTGGCCAAGCAGAGATGCCTTGGGGGTGCGATACACTTCATTTTCAAGAGCTGCTGAAGCATAAGAGTCACACAAAAGGTAAACAAAATAGAAAACAAAAGATCATGTGGTACAATAAATCATTGAGAGATGTATTGCTTTAAGCGGGTTATTACCCTCTAGTGATTATCAGATATAGCAGAATGTCAAACAGTTCAAGTAGATTATACAGGTAGATTGTGATTTACAAAGAAAGAATGCTGAAGCAGATAATATTACATGAGCGGAAGAAAGACAGCAAATGGTTTACTCAACAAATGAGAAATTCAATAAAAGCTTTTTATTTATTATGTCTTGGTTAAAATTTTAAATTATGTAATCAACCGAAGCATTTAAAGTTGGTCACACATGTTTTGATCCTGCCATTGGGCCAGAGAACCAAGTGACAGGATCACTATCCAATTCAGCAAAACGAGAACGGTTAAACTGAAAGATCTTTAGCACTTGGGCTGAACTGTTGGATCACTTCCGCTAATACTGGGGTATCTTCCAACACACTCTATGATATGATCATTTTCGCATCCCATAGACGTTTTGCGGCCGCACCTGAGAAACTATCCGACATATTATTTGAACTAGTCCCAAACTAGCACCAGTGTTGCAATTTGGTTCCCTTTGAAGAAAGCATTCTGCCCATTCATTCTATTATTTTTTTTAATTTTTGTTTTCCCAAACATTTAGTTTTTTAGTGCGTCATTGTGGCGTTACAACAATAAATTCAGTATAGGATCATCATCATCAACATTTATTTATATAGCGCCAGCAAATTCCGTAGCGCTTTACAATTGGGGATTCATACGATATCAAGCAGCACAGTATATAATAGCCCCAATTGGGGTAGAAAATTCAAGTATTCATAGAAATAGAAATCCTATTTGAGTTTTCTCCTCCCTGCGCTGGAGGATTTTTAAGAATACTTGAAATATAGATTCTTGCTCATCTTACATCATCCACAAAATGTAATTAGAACGCTAAAAGATAGATCAAAAGTTTCATAATCGTATATATTACACCATTACATTGTGAAGGATTTGGTTAATCAATTTGTCCCAATGTTCAATTGTTGGTGGTTTCTGAGAAGTCCATTTAAATCTGCTGCCTCCTCTTCTCCGTTATAGCTAGAGTTACAACTCACAGCCGCGTTCCATCTCGTGGCATGCATCAAGAATATGGTATCAGTAGGCACAAACGGTATTGGGACCTTTGATATAAACCTTTTCTTACCACCACCACTGGACTGGAGCTCTCCGTGAGAGCGTCTGCTCCAATGCAACACTTCCTGTAACATTTTTACTGTGCACAGAACAAATGTTTTCTTCAACACATTACAAGTGCCCCCTCTCTTCTAAAAGAAGCTGACCAACTTTAAAAAGCTCCTGAATTCCTGTCCCATTTCATGATATAACTTTGGCAAATTTGTGGTACATTTTCCATGTAAACATACATGTAGATGCAGACTTTAAATAAACAAGACTATTTCACTTTTACCCTGGAGGTGGGAAATATTAGCCTATAATACATTCTACACCCTAAAGTGAAAAAAACGCAAAGTAGGATATTTAAATAATAAATGCCAAACCTTGCTGTGTTTGTCTCAGCTGATATTCCAGTTGCTCTATTTGAGCACTTAGTCTTTTGGAAGATTCCTCACGATTAAGTAACTGTACTTTCATTTCTAGACCGCGTTCAATCTGCAAATGCCAAGGATTACATTATCAGCTCTGGGCCTGGTGTTACCAGTCATGTGAGGCAAAAGTTCATTTAATACAGGGTAGACTATGTCAGAAATCAATTTAGAGGCAGTTATCTTGTATCACATTGACTTTGTAATATTAGAAAATAATTAAGTAAATTTGAAAAAGTGCATCACATTGCCAAACCAACTTTTCATTTTCCTGATATTTCTTATTTGAAGGAAATCTAATACAACATATATTTTCATAGTTGTTGAATCAAAAATAATCCATCAAATTTCAACATTTCCCCCACTATTCCAGAAGTTATAAAAATGTAATATTGCTAACAGTAATTTAAAACACCACTTCACCAAAACTCTCAGTGAGGGGACGTTTACTTTTTGGATTCCAATAAAATAATAAAAAAACACATCTCTAACAATATTATCATATCTGTATTTTGAATAAGTGATCAGGCTAAGTCTCTAAAAATAATAGCAAACAAACATTTCTTGAAGTTATCATTCAGTATCTGTCCCTGTTTGACTTTTGAAAAGTTATTTAAAAATGAGTAGACTCAAATTTGGTACAAGGTACAAAGTGTATCTCAGCAGGCATCCAAATTTCCAATGTATGATTCAGTATATAAAATGTTGAATTCAACACAAAGAATGGCAACATACAATCAGTGACAGGTATCAATCACACAGGTAAGTTCTCATCATTAATTTGCCACTTCTACTCCTATTAAAATTCACGTTGGCTCTTTATTTGTATGAATCCTAAAATAAATTCTTAATTACATCTGCAAAACTAGAAACTGCCACTCAATTTGGAAGTCTCAATAAATTGAAGTCAACCTAGACCATTGTTATTTGCAATTGGTACCTGCTTGGGGTATTAAAAACAACAAAAACAATAGAAATATTATAAATAATAAATAACTTAAATAGAAACATAGAATTTCACGACAGATAAGAACCACTTGGGCAATCTAGTCTGACCATTTTTTAACCTATGGTAACCTCAAATCTATTTGAGCCTTAGTTCTTTGTAACAATATCCTTATGTCTATCCCAAGCATGTTTAAATTGCTACTGTATTAGTCTCTACCACCTCTGATGGAGGCTATTCCACTTATCCAATACCCTTTCTTTGAATTAGTTTTTCCTCGAGTTTCCTCTGAACCTACTTCCCTCCAGTTTCAGTGAATGTCTTTGTGTTCTGGTACTTCTCTTCCTTTGAAGAACGTTTCTCTCCTGTACCTTGTTAAAAGCCTTGATATACTAGAAAGTTTCTATCATGTCCCCCTTTCCCTTCTCTGCTCCAAACTATACATATTAAGATCTTTTAGTCTTTCTGGGTAAGTTTTGTGCTGTAGGCCATGCACCATTTTAGTTGCCCTTCTTTGTACAGTCTCTAATGTATTTATATCCTTCTGGATATATGGCCACCAGAATTGAACACAGTATTCTAGATGAGGCCGTATCAGTGATCTATACAGTGGCATTATTACTTCTTTCTTTCTGCTACAATTCCTCTCCCTATGTAACCAAGCATCTGACTTGCCTTTCTCATTACTTTGTTACATTGGTTACCTACCTTTAATTCACCTGAAATAGTGACTCCTAGATCCCTTTCCTCCTCAGTAGTATAGAAACATAAATGTTGGGTTTCATCCTACCTCTAGTTCTAGTTGTTTTTCAAGGATTTCCCTCTGTATTCGGAATTCATCCTGGTCAAATTTTTTTGCAGTCTCCAATTTTTGTAGCTGTTCTTGAAAAATCAAGAGCTCGGCTGATGTTTCTGAAAATTTAATATTAAGAAATAAATAAACCAAACTGTATGTTTCATTTAAATGTTTAGAAATCAGTGAATCCATGTGTTAGTTGTCAAGTTCCAAACTCCTTATTAGTTACTCCAAGTCAGTAAGTGCAATAGAGAAGAGAGGGTCATTTAAAGATGGAAACAGAAAAACATCATATTAAAATCCAAAACTACCTATTTCATTATTTTAATCCAATCCAATCATCTCCTAAAATATTACTCAGTTTAACTTCATTTATGTCTTAGGAGTGAGAGGACATGTATTTATTACATGTGGTACTTTTGTGTGTTTTTAAGGCTTTTTATTACAAAATGTCCATAACCAACCCTGCACATGCTGATGGACACGTTTTATTTTCTATAGTGCTGGAGCAATCATATGAGTATTAATGTACAAAAAGTGTTTAAATTGTGTGTAAAAATAGAAAATGTATTTATAATAATTATATGACACTTAATCTGATGCTCTAGAGGAGATGGGAAAAAGCTGTTGGAATTGTGTTGCCCCCGGAAATCATTCAGGAGAACCAGAGGATTGCCAAAAAGTCTCTGTTCATAAATGGCCCAGAGGATGGGCTGAGGCTACTTTCAGTGGTCTCAAGTTTGTGGAATGCAAAGTGAAGACACCAGGAAGTCTTCTCGCAGCGCTGGGCAGGTTTAATTTGAACCAGGCTATAGGATAGGAGCCAGATAGGAGCTTCCAGTTCCCCATGCATGGAATAGAGAGCAGCAGTGCCAGAGCCCCTGCTGTTAGCACCTTCTGGATGCAGAAATGGCCTCCAGGGAGTCCCAAGATGCAAAAGCTGAACATTAGAGCTCAAAGAACTCTAACAGCGACAGCCCCAGACTATAGCCCCATGGTTTAGCTGTCAGCCTCTTGGACTATTTTGACTTAGAGGTTTTACTGGACTCTGGACTGACAAGTCCTGGATGCTAATTTTGCTGGGAGATTTAAACTTTCTCTTTCCTGGCAACATGGGGACACCGGTTAGTACACTCCTGCCTCTGCGCAATGTAAAAGTAAGAGCATAGTCTGGGATGATTCATGTGAGAAATAAGGGAATTAGTTTGGTCTGGTTAAAGGGAAAGGGGGCTTGGTTAGTGCATGTTAGCATGCATGTGGAACATTGTAGATAAAGGATCAAATGCTCCACGTGAAGGTGTAATATATTTACTATCTTAAAGTGATGATGTGTGTGTGTATAATGGCTCTTTTAAGAGCTATCTCTGAACAATAAACACTATAACTAAATATTCTGTTCTTCTGTGGTGCCTATATAGTTTTGTTCCTGTGACCTACAGATAACAGCCAACACTCATCCATGTCCCAGAGTCTTGAGTCAGCACCCCTCCAGCTATTCAGATCCCAAGTCAGCCATCAAAAAGATCCAACCAGATTGACCAGCACAGAGGTGCTGCAGCAGTTACTCATACTACTGAGAAACAGGTGACAGTAAAGGACCCTTGCGGTGGCAGTGACTATTGTCTTAGAAATGGGGGCACCATGTTCATGCACAGTTGACACTTGTAGTCTGCTAGTGGTCAGTAATGGCAGGTTACCAACTGTAAGCAAAACTTCAACAAGACACACTGACCTTTCTGGATGCACATTGTGTGTGTTACAATGGTTGGCTGGACCCTTTTACTGGCTAGAATCGCTGGGAATTGCACTATGCTGAGCCCAGACATTCTCCCTATTGATCTGAACACTTTTGGGTTTAGCAACCCTTCACTATACGCAATAATCGTAGGGGAAAGAATAAGAATTTAAAAAAAAAATAGGTGCATTTTTTCTTCTAATCCACCTTTATAAATAAATATCATTGAACCGGTAAAGTCCTTGCATTGGTCAGTGGAAACTTTTGACGCCCCACTGGTGCTTGACAATTCATGTGCTTCCCTGAAACCCCGGGTGCAGCTGCACAAAATTACGCATATGGCATCACAAAAGAGCATTGGAGTTGTTGTTTTACATTTAGCGGTTTGTAAATGTCCCTGGAAACGGATACAGATCACCACCAGGTCAGTTATGGAACCAGTGACATTAGGTTGATAGCTACAGTGTCACCCTCTTAGTCTGTCAAAAACAAAGCAAACAAAGTGCATGCAACACACCAAACACGGTACTAGTCTCATCTTAGTGGCAGGACTTGTTTTTTTCTTTAAAACAATTATTTTGCCATTTTCTAAATTAAGGCTCAGATGGAAACTTCTGCATTAAAATGTTGCCATACAGTATGTGTTTCTGAGACACACCAATGTTAAAATATTCTAATAATTAAAACCAGAATATTAAATATATGTATGTAACTCCATAGTGGATTAGAGCTAATTTCTTCATTTACATTTAAAATAGGTTAATTTATACACTACATTTCAAACACAGCATTCAACATATCATCATCACCATTTATTTATATAGCGCCACGGATTCCGCAGCGCTATATATTAGAGATTTTTTCAGTAACACAATGAAAAAACTTGCGACATATCTAATCTGGCATCATTAGACCTAAAGTTGGCAATCACTAATGTAGGGATTGGTGAAAGAACACGTTTGAGTGTTTAAAAGGGAATTTAATTTTTAACAAATCAGTTGACAAGGGTACTACACATGTATAAATAAAATGCATTAAACCTTAGAAATGAGCTCATTAAAAGTTACAGTATAGGGAACAGTCACTCACTTTCTCTGAGAAGTTGGTTTTCTTTTTGCAGTTCCTTTAGCTGTTGACTCTGTAGTTTGACTTGAGCCTGAAGTTCCAGCTTCTCTTCCTTTACCAGTGGATAGTCCACCATCTGTTTTAGCTTCTCAGTTAAGTGGTGATTCTGCTGTGTTACTAGAGACAACTGAGCTGTCAGGGTATCCACCTTTACCTGAAGGAACAATTACTAGTTAGACGTACAACTATATAAACAATATGTGGACAGGTTTTTAATAGTCAAAGTCAAATGAATGTACAGAAATGCCAGACAAAGCTATGCTAGCCCCACACATAGTAACATGTGATAATCCAGTAGTTTGTACCAATTGCAGAATGACCTGGGTTCAGTTTAGTGGAAGGACATATTGGTTAAATTTGATGGACTGGTGTCTTTTTTCAACCTCATCAAATATGTTACTAAGTTACTAAAACGAACCGGATCAGAAATGCAACATGAGAGCACACGACCAGGCACAAATGATAATGAGGTCATACTGAAAGGCTTGGACACCTACATATTGGAGGTCCAATGTCACAAGAGTTTACAGGTTTTAACCTGCAAAGCTTTCTTTTCCACAATTAGTAGGCAAGTAAAATGTAGATTGTAGGTGGTAGTGCAGCTGTAAAACTGATTTTTGACTCTCCAGGTAGAACTGAAGGCCGGGATTGAGCAAGGAAAATCACCAATCAACTTCCGGACCTTAGCAGAGACACTTGATGGAACAATGAAGCGCTGCTTGCAGCCTTCCAGCAGAGATCACATGCTTATATTGCGGTCAGTGTAGCTGAAACGCCGCGACCACCAGTGGACCTTGGAAAGTGTAATAGTTACAAGTATTTGGCTTACAAGAGCAACAGCTACAGCAGCTGGAGTCAATCCTAAAACATATAACCCTTAGACTTTAGAATTTGATGTGTTGTCTTTAGAAATATTATAGACCTTTTTGTATGAATTGTAGCTAGCCAAATGGGCCCATTTACACTAACAATTGTTTTAATTATTTTCCAGTGCTGTGTATTAGAAGGGAAATGTAGTAGTCAAATATATTCTGATGGATAGTTGTATTATAACAAGCAATTAGATCTGAAGTCCTTCCCAAAAGTATGGGTTGTATGTAACATATAATAGTTAATACAGAATTGTTATCTTGATGCTTGTATTGGTTTGTAATTTTCTTCTAGTTTTGATGATTGCAAATAATTTAAAAATGATTAGGCAAGAAAAAAAATATATATATGTTGTTTCACAGTTGCTGGTTTCATATTTCCCCTGAAGCTTTTTGGAAGGATTTTATACAGTATAAAAGCTATTTACTTCCAGGTCTTTTGTGCGAGAGATGGCTTGTTCTAGTTCTTGTTTCCTCGTGTTAATTATAATGGTATCTTCACGTAATCGTGCAGCTTCCTCTGAAAATGCAGCACAAAAAAAATGTAAAATGTTATAAGCTGGTTAAAGCCTCCAAATTCCCACAAACACTACAGTATAGAAAGCAAAAAGTTTATGAATGAAAGTTGTGCAGTTTTGGCCAAAAATATTGGCACTCTTGCAGCTTATTATAATAATGCATAATTTATTCTACAAAATTGTTGAAACAATATTTTGGTATATTTTGTTTTGGAAAAGAACACAATAAGCAGAAAAATGTACTAAGTCGTAGCTTATTCAACACAGAAATCCTTAAATGGGCTGGACAAAATGAATGGCACCTTGTAGAGTATGTTAAAAGGAATTAGATTTGAAGCAGGTGATTCTCCTTCTCTTTGAAACTGAACGCGCCTGTGGTGACAGCAATTTAAACGTCACTCATTAAACAAGCTTGAATAGAGAGAAGAACTCATTCTCCTGTTTGTGTCACTGTGTGTACTGCAATGAGCATGGAGAAAAAGGAAGAAAGCCAGAGAACTGTCTAAGAAGGTCAGACAGAAGATTGTAGCCAAGCACGGACAATCTCAAGACTACAAATAAATTCCAGAGATGTTGATGCTCTCATTTTCACCGCACACAATAGTTTACAGAGAGTTTTTAAGCCCTTGGCATTGTAGCCACCTCCCTGAACGTGGCCATAAGATAAAACCTGATGGAAGATTGCAGCGCAGGATTGTTTCAATGATAGAGAAAGTACTTCAATCAGCTGCCAGATTCAAACTGACCTTCAGGCACAAGGTACAACAGTTTCAACTCGCACCATCAGAATGAAAGGTTCTGTAATACTAACAGATAAAGAATTATGGAGACCAAATACTGTTATCAATGTCAACTTATGTTTAGAGGAAACTGTAAGTTATTAGAAAAAGCACAAGAGTACTATTTTTGGCCACAAATGGTACATTACATTATTTTTAAATACATGTAAAATATGTACTGTATAGATACAGTACATATATACATAAAAAAGGTAACAGTACTTTGAATGGATAACTCAGTATGTGACTAAGGGCTAGATTTACTAAGCTGCGGGTTTGAAAAAGTGGGGAAGTTGCCTATAGCAACCAATCAGATTCTATCTTTCATTTATTTAGTATGACAGCTAGAATCTGATTGGTTGCTATAGGCAACATCCCCACTTTTTCAAACCCGCAGCTTAGTAAATCTAGCCCTAAGTCTCTTCCTCCTCCCAACTAGGAAAATTATGGGTCGCTCTTCACCAGGATTCCTGAAGTTAAACAGTAACTCACGCCATCTCAGCTATGATTGGTCTATACTTGGTCACACTTGGCTGTCAATGTGACTGGATGAGCCACCAAATCATGTAGCGTCACTCACACTCATTGCTGAATTATTAAGAGGCAGCTGCCTGGGGAATACACCAAAAGAGGTTGCAGCACCGGTTATTAACCGATTAACCATAGGGGCGATGGGGCTTCCCATGAAAGGATTTGCATGGTCTTACTAGGTGAGAGAAGGAAAAATTTTAAGAAAGTATCTTTGGATGGAGTTTTCCTCTGAATTACTACAATGTGTCATTTATTCTACACAACTATCTTAACAACCATAATATACTCAATTAAAAGAGGCTAACAAACTCCTCCATTAGCTAAAATCAAAGGTTATTTTTTTATTTCGAGTCCATTGTCGGATTGCAGACGGACTGGGGGCCCCCTAAGTTTGGCCTGGGCCCCTTGCAGGGCCATCCACATGGCCCTCAGTTCTAAGATGTTGATAGGAAAGGAAGTCTCCTGACCCGACCAATGACCCTGAAGCCAGAGATGGACGATCACAGATCCACACCCTTTCAAACTGGCGCTTGTGGTCACTATGATCCTGGTCCACCGGGCAAAGGACCTGCCTATCTCCAGGTGTTCCTGGACCACCCACCACCAAAGAGACACCCGCACCGCTGGGGACAACCGGATTAAATGGTGGTCCAAGAGCAAGTGGGATCCTGATCACATTTTTTAAGAGGTCCCACTGAAAGCAGTGGGAATAAAACCGGCCGTAGGGAAGTGTCTCGAAGGTGGACACCATCTTGCCTAGGAGCCTTATGCAGAGGCGCATTGATGGTCTGCTGCAGGCCAGAACTCTTGATGTTGTGTCCTGAACTAATTTGATCTTGTCCTCTGGGACAAATACCTTTTGTACACTGGTATCCATTATGAGTCCCAGGAAGGGCATCCTCTGGCAGGGAACCAACTCGGATTTGTGGCGGTTGATTATCCAGTAGAGGCGCTCCAGGGTGTTGATGGTAAGTGCCAGGTGCTGAAGTAACAGCTGGGCTGAGGAAGCCTTGATGAACAGGTTGTCTAGGTATGGAACTATTCTCACTCCCATGGATGGAAGACAGGCCGCCAGGACCGACATTATTTTTGTAAACACCCTTGGTGCCGATGAGAGGCTGAAGGGTAGTGCCCTGAATTGGTTGTTGAAAGTACCTACCATAAAGAGGAGCAGGGCCTGGTGTCCCTCCCAGATGGGGACGTGTAGATAGATGTCTATCGACACTAAGTATTCGCCTGCTTTCAACACATTTATTACAGATCAGAGAGACTCCATGCGAAACCTGTCCACCCGCAGGTGAAGATTTAGCATCTTTAAATTAAGAATGGGTCGGAATGAGCAATTCAGTTTGGGAAGCAGAAAGTGGATGGAATAAAACCCCTGTCCTCTCTGGTTCCAAGGAACCAGGCGATGACTCTGGCTGAAAGAAGAGACGCGACACAATGAAGCATCGCCTGTCTTCTTTCCGTATCCCAAGGCAGGTTGGTTGAAAATAAACGGACGAGGGGCTGGACCTGCAAGATCTGATTGTGTAATCCCTTGTCATGATGCCGCAAATCCAACCCTCTTTGGAGGACGCCATCTACTGATCCCTGAACAGAAGCAGACATCCTCCCACTCCCGCAGCCGTGAGAAGGAGTGGACCACATTTAGGATTTTGACTTCTCTGGAGGCTTGGGTGAGGGACGTCTCGAAGAGTAGGAAGACCTACCTCTATGAGAGTAACCCCTGTTCCCAAACGGTCTGGCCCTGGAGGCCTGCCTCTACCGGAAGGGACCCCCGAAAGGGCTGCCGAAAAGAACCAAATCTTGGAGTTCTAGATTTAGGTAAATTTACCGGAAGGCAGGTACTTTTGGCAACAGTTCAGGACCAAATAAAACTGTACCTGAATAAGGCAAAGTTTCTAACAATTTCTTTAACTCAGTATCTGCATCCCAGGACCTCAACCAGAGTGTTCTTCTAGATGCTACAGCTGATGCAGATATAGAGGATGAAATAGAGGCTACGTTCTGGGGCGCCTCATATCCTGAAGCCTCCTTGAGGTGAAGGGCCAGAGGGAGCAATTCCGAGTCCTGCAGTCAAATGTCCCTCTACTTTGCGGTCAGTTGCACCTGCAGGGCTGCTGTGCCTGCCACTGGTAGAGTAGTGTGGCAAGCTAAGCGTGCCACAGGATTATCCACACTTGCAATCTGTCCTCAACGGGCCAGATTCTCTTCCTGTAAGAGATACAGAGCAAGGAATCTCTGTGGGATAGTAAATCTATAGTCCGGCTGTTTCCAAGCTGCTTCGGCAATCTCAGTTAACTCAGCTGACGGAGGGAAATGGATTGCGTGTCTTCAAATCTTTTTAAAAAGACCATGATCAGAAGCCTTTCGTTCTTCTAGATCCAAAAGGTCTAGGGCTTCACATACTGCCAATACCAGGTCGTCAATACCCTGATATCTGTGGGACTTCTCCAGGTCTATTACCTGTGCGGAATCAGAATCATGCATGAGTTCTCCCTCCTCTTCTGATGATCCTTCAGAGTCCGAGAGGGACAGAAGAGGATGCGTGGACTGGTGTCTTCTGTTTCTTGATGGAATAGGTCTTGGCGAGTCCAAGAAACGGTTTAACCGATCTAGGCCTCTGACCAGAGATGAGGACCAAGCAGGTTCTCCAGGAGGAGGAACTGAGATAGCGAGTGAGGATGATGTGCCAGCCGACCTAAAATCCACTGCCTCGGCCATCACGGGTAAGGTGAATGATGCAGGTAAGTCAATAGCTACTGATGTGGAGGAACAGCAGTAACCACTGGTATCTCAACTGGCCTAGTAAGCAGCTGAACCAACGTTGCAACAGATTGCATCAGAGAAGATGCCCACGTCGGTTCCTCCGTCAGAGGTACACCAACCTCAGCCTGTGCGGGCTGGTCTCCCACGTCACAGTCAATGCGGAGCGCCCCCGGGGTCCTGCTGTCCAATAGGTAAACTTAGCTTTACACTATGATAAAGGAAAGGCACCTCCTGCAAAATACTTTACTTGTTCAGACATGTTTCATGTTTCTGAATGGAAATAGTGTCACCACAGAAGGAAACAGTATGGAATACAGCCAGTCACACAGGAAACAAGTTTGGTATAGATACAATGATACAACTAATCTATGACAACTAGTCAAAAGTAGTATCTTGTAATAATCTATGATCAGAGTGTAATATAATATGCAGAATATAATAATATATGCTAAATGCACAAACAGTACTAATAGACTCCTTAGTAATAATTGAGTACAGAAGTATAGAGCAATATAAAATATATATATATATATATGTGGTATTAGCCTTCCAACGGGCTAAGCCAGCTCTACAGGAGAGGAGTCTGCCAGCAGCATCTGCAGTGTTAAGACTGAGAGTCTGCTGGTTTCCCGGGGCATTATTTGGTGCCATTAAAAGATTCCATAGTCCTGTGTGCAGTGGGAGAACTCTATTTTCATTAGTTCCCTCTCCAGGTCTTTGCTGCTCCTGTAATAGCGATCGTTAGCTGCAGCTTCTTAATTTAGTAAGCCTGCAGCGATCACTCCAATACTGCATCCATTGCTGTGGTGGATAGTGAGTATAAGCAAGTTTTCCCACCTCCTATTCTGAGGGAGGAACTTGGTCTGTTCCGAAGATGGCAGCCACCACGGATCCGATTACCGGCGCTCCTCGCCTTTGACGGCAGTGTCGGTATATTGGGTATCTGTCAGTGTGACAGCGGCTTAATTAAGCTGCCTGTCAGCACTAAAAACCTGAAGGTGCAATCAGCGAGCGCTGTCCAGCTCTCACTATAAAACAGCTATAGTGCAGCTATATACTCAGGAAGCATGCCCTCCCTTTATAGAGCACGCTACCTATATTCCTTAAAAAAACAGGAAGAGAAAAAGTTACCTTTTATAGAAAATAATAAAATGAAATAAATCTAGACTAGCAAAAAAAGTAAGCCCAACTCCCTGGAGCGCTTACTCTAAAACTGATCAGCTACAGTGGATGCCGAGGGGAGGGGTCTGTCAGCTTGATACATTTAACAAAGTTAACTAGTTAAGTACCAACTCAACGCTTCCATCATACAACCCATGGTAGTAGTGTCCCCCAGAATTGATGAATGAAATTTTTTTTTCACTATTCCTAATTGATCAGGGGCTAAAACAGAAATCGGGGGTTTCACAATGGCAGTATAAGAAGTTGATTCTTTGAATTCCAACCACCTAATTCATGTGGCTGTGAACTCTGTATCTGACGCAGATAAAATGATGTCAACCATTGACATATAAAAGTCGATTTGATGGAACCACTCCTCAATGAAAATGAGTCTTGTGATCTCCAATAAATGGGGATGAGGGCTATAGCTGCATTGTTCCAAGTGTTTCAGAAGGGATTGTTTATCTTGAATATGTGTGCACCTTTATTTGCATTTTGCTCAGGGGTGGGAGGCCCAAGGACTAATGTTGCACACAGGCCCAATCATTTCTTAGAACTCCCCTCGTTGGAGGGCTGCAGATAACTACCTCCTCCTGAAGTGCATGATTTCACCAACCAGAAAAAGGCACACTGTTCAACAAGAATAAAACCATGTTTCCTACCTATCTACCTCTTTCTGGCTAGAGTTGACAATGGATTGTTGGTTAAACAAGGGAAGTAAAAATGTTAGCCTTGAAACACGCACCCAAGCACGCACACAGACACACACACACACACACACACCACACACACACACCACACACTCAATGCAGCAGTATCAACTTCTGAATGTGATCAGCCATGTGCTGAATTGACAACTCCCCCTCCAAAACATCTTTATGACCAACAAAGACAATCTCTCAAAATGCAAGAAAATTAAATATGACAATTACATCAAAATTGGTTTTAGATATATTGGCCATCAAGAGCAGCCAAAACCACAGTGTAGTGTCTGTGGTGAAGCACTGCAAAACATTTGGAGGTTCCCAGTGTTAAAAAGGTTGGGAATCACTGATATAGGGTAACTGTACCAACTGGATAAAGTTTTGTACTGGATCTCTACCACGAGAGACTCAGTGGGCGGATCTAAAGCTTTTAAGTAGAGCCGCAGCGTTGGACTACAGAGAGCAGAACAGCACCACAGGTGATCGGCAGAGGGCCCGGCTACATGCAAGTCCCAGGAACATGCTAAACACACAAAATGGTGAGGTCCCAGGGAAAGGACCCCCACTAAAGTACAATTAGGAAGAGACAGGGGGGGTTAAGAAAACTTCATAAGTAAAAGAGAAAAAAAGATGGTTTCATCATAATCATCAATTTATATAGCGCCCCTAATTCCGCAGCGCTATACAGAGAATTCATTCACATCAGTCCCTGCCCCATTGGAGATTACAGTCTAAATTCCCTAACACACACACACAGACAGAGACTAGGGTCAATTATTGATAGCAGCCAATTAACCTATCAGTATGTATTTGGAGTGTGGGAGGAAACCCACGCAAACACAGAGAGAACATACAAACTCCACACAGATAAGGCCATGGTCGGGAATATATCTCATGACCCCAGTGCTGTGAGGCAGAAGTGCTAACCACTAAACCACCGTGCTGCCAATAATTATTTCAATGGTTTATGCTTAAAACACACACACTCATTTTCAAGCAAGTGGCTTCTTTTAGTGCTGCCCACAATGACTATGACTATGTGCTTCATAGTCATTTGCAAATGATTTCAGCATACCGGATCAAGTGAGTTTGGAAAGATACAAGACTCTCACATCCCCTTTCACTTCCCTGTTCACAACAAATGCATCTGGCACGTAGGGGTGGAATCTCCCCCCGTGTACTATTAATGAGAATGGAGAGGATTAATAATCCTCTTAAATAAATGTCAACCCACTGTAAACAATAATTTACAAATAATTGCATCAATTAGGAATATGAATTTCAAAAAACTATGGCTTTCCCTATAAACACTTCAGTTATTTCAATTTCATTAGTTAAATGATGAAAAATCCTGGGTTTATAGTAATATCAAGTAGTGGATTTCCTTACTCTTCATTTTCTTTTTTAGAAAGCAAAGCTTGTACAAGAATGCCCACATCTCAAAGCAACTTAAGTTCCAGCACTAGTCATCACCAGTCACTATAACTGTGTCACGACAGCCAACAATAGCAAGTGACTACTTAGCACACAGGGAATGAAGAAAAACATTTTCAACATCACAACTGTGTCCACTTGCTGATAATATTAAATGGGGTGTTACACAGCGATATCTCTTTAAATCTCTGTATGGAACCTAGAAATCAGCCTATACATTCAAACAACAGTAGTCATGAATGGTAGCAATACATGGTCAAAGTGGTGTCAGAGAACAAGAGAAACACAAGATGATACAGACATCCTGATTCAATGCCTTTGTGTACTATCCATAATACTAATAAAGACAACTAGGCTAAAGCACAATAGAACATTTCCTATTTATTTACCCACCTCTGTTTTTCCTCTCATCCTCACTGACTTTCTGGGTTTTCTTCAAATACTCTTCATTTAGTTCATATTGATATCTATGATACAAAACACATGCAGAGTATGGTTTTCTACTATTGTCAATAATGCAAACTAAAAGATGACATTATGAGAAAAACAAAACAGGCAATAAATGTCACATCAAACCAAACTCTCTTTACATTGGTCATTATACTAAAAGCAAAGAAGGTGCAGGGAGGAGAGACTGTGCTGTCATGGAACAAGACGCGTTTCGCCTTGTTACTTCATTAGGGGAGTGGTCCACCATATCTTCACAGCAAAGACTGGTTAGATGAAATCAATAAAGATAATTTGTAGTAAAGATACAGGAGCCCACAACCCTGATGAAATAGCAAGACGAAACGCATAAAGTGGCCTCCCAGGATCTCCAGCTGCATCTTTTGGCGAAAGTGGTAACTTGCCCTACTGCAGCATCACTTCCTGGTTCAGCCACGTGGTACACCAGGGGTTGTATGCCACCATCACAACAAGGAGATATCCCAGAGAGGCCTCTCTTGTTTTTAATCTGTAAGTGTTTTTAATAGTGTCAAATAAAGCACATTATTATAACTTACTACTCTATGAGTTGCCTGTCTGGCATTTTATATCACAAGAATATACACTGGGATATACTTTGAATCAGAAGTCCTGCATGCAGATAAGCACTGTAAATTATTTCTCATGTAAGACAATTTAACCAGTGTTGCTACTGTGGTCACATAATGGTTTAGTCTGTGATTTTATGCTCTCCACAAACACTCCTCCTTACTGAAGCCGCTAGGATTCCTCTTAGAGCCGTGAACGAAGACAGGGTAGGGGTGATGTGGACCAATTACAAGCTGGTTAGTGACTGCCAGAGGACAACTCTCTCAACTACTGTAATGAAATTGAGATTTTGTTTGCTTTCTAAGTCCCTCTCAGGGGCATGGTCTATGCAAAAGTCAAAATGCTTGTGTCCGCAGTGATTCTGTCCCTGCTCTACTTTCTGTGGGTGACATGTACACTTTAAAATGTCAGGTGTTCTATAATTAGGGTATACTTTAATTTTAGCTGCTATAAATATTATATTCAAATATCAGAGATTATCTGAACAGAGAGTCTTATTGCTCTACATATTATGAGGATTAGACACACTTCTGTCGACTCAAAAAGTTGAGTTCATCCAAAGTTAGAGAAAATAGTACTACTAGTGTCCATATTTTTATATGAAATAGAAGACTATTTACCTTGACAATGCAATAGCTTAAACAAAGATCATCTCTCAGACACTGGATAATAAGCAAAGATGGCCATTTAAGATATTTTGTTTTTAGAGGTGTTTTCAATGTTTTTCTTAGTAAACCAACTGTGCCAGATGTACTATTAAAGAGTAATGTTAGGTAGATCTCAATTCTCTAAACAAGCAGGACTACCAATGATATAATTGTATTCTTACAACTACATATGCAGGGATCAGGAGTTATACCTACAACTCTTATTTCATTAAAATGATTGACAGCAGCCAAGACAAAATAAACAGCCAAACAAACACATTATATAATGCAGTGCTTCTTGTCCACGTAGCTTAGAGCCACTGAAATGATAAACTCACAAACGTGGTGGTCACTAGATGCCTAGTAATGTGCAGGACATGCTCTCCTCCCCTGCAGCTGTTATTTGTTCTGCAATGTCTCTAATATACATTTGATTACATAGCTCAGGCCTGTCCAACCTGCGGCCCTCCAGGTGTTGTGAAACTACAAGCCCCAGCATGCTTTGCGGCAGACAACCAGTTGATAGCTGGAAGGGCATGCTGGGACTTGTAGTTTCACAACAACTGGAGGGCCGCAGGTTGGACAGCCCTGACATAGATGGAATTACAGAAATTAAAAATACATCTCTTTGTGCTATCTCAAAATAATTACTTAAGCATCAAATTTATATAAAGTGATATACAGTTGTTGATACACACACATAAATAATATATATATATATATATATATATATATATATATATATATATATATATATATATATTATTATATATACACACACATCACATTTGTGAATACTCTTATTTATATATGGGACAATGTAATTTAGCTTTAGTGGTACTTTAACTGCTTGCTTACAACTAAGCTCTTCTGTGCTATTTTTACTATATAAAAAATAGATTTTACATTGTAAATCAAGAGAACGGTAGTTTATATTAAAGTAAATAAGAAATACAAGTAGAAAACTAATCAGACCGTAATAGCTCATTTTTGAGCTTCTGTTCAAATGTATCTTCAATGTTCTTTACTTCCAGCTCTCGCTTCCTGAGCAAGTCATTCACACTTCTGTTCTTCTCTTCCTGTAACTTTTGAGTACTAGAATAAAAGAAGTTAAATCAAAAAGGTGTTTGCAGAACACAGTATAAACATGCACATTAATTGTACAAAAAATACTAACTATATTTACTAAGGATCTGAGAAATCTAATGTTAAAAAATGCTGTCCAATTATATTGGTCAGTGAAAGTGGATATATTAAACCTTAAAGCTCCTAGACTGCTTTGGTAATCATCTTGACATAGTATCAGGTGTCCATCTGTTCTTAACGCCTGGCATCTTTGCTTGTTGTAAAACCCAGTGTCTCCCAATACTAACTGGACAGCTGACCTATTACTCTGCCCCTTTCGTTGCCTCCTGCACAAATGCTTGTGTTCCACCCTCCCTCCTTACATCTGAGATGTAAAAGAATTACCATTATTTGTCTGTACCTTTAAACAGAATAAAACTATGGTCGAATGTAATGCATGCCTGGCCACAGAAAAACAGACCATACTAAATACTTTGCTAAAAAGTTATTTAACAGGAAAGTCCATTCAAATGATTCATTCAATTGTTGGTATTACTAAAATATATTATCGGTTACTTCACAGGTTAGGATTAAATCTATTGAAATAAAGCCTGACAGAATGACATACATCTATCTGAATTCAATCGACATTAATCTTATGCTTCATCTTACCCTACTGACACCTCCTTTAACTTTTCTCTAACCAATGTTAATTTTGCAACTATATATTAAGTTCAGACAAAAATAAATACCGTACATCAAGCAAAAGCCAAGATAAGGTTATGTAGTAAAAAGGATTTCTTTTTTAAATACACATTTGCTAAATAATGATCATTTACACTTGTAATGAAAGTAACTTAACATAATTATCTAAATTAGTTAAATATTAAAATAGTATTAATTTACAGCTCAAATGCTTTCACGCGCTGCCGAAAATCCATTTCTCTGCTTCGCGCCACCTCAATTTCTTTCAGAAGTGTCTGCCTCTGACCATAGATCTCCTTGGATTCAATCTGTCAACACATAAAAAAATAAAAAAATAAATGAAAAGTCTAGCTAAATTAAAATGCACACTATTATTGTTTGGTAGTGAGGAGGCACTCTGTTCAAGTGGCTGGCAACTACTTGATGAAATGCTCAAACCCACAGTTTCTGTCATACCCGATACAACAGTTCTAAAGGTACATACAGACCGCTGGGTCCAGATTTCTACTGGAGTTTTCCCTAAATATTGGGAATAACGCTGTGTGTGTATAGCTGAGAATTAAAAAAAAGCTTTCAAGACAAAGTTGAAATGATCCTAATAATATGAGCTCTAGGGAGAAAAAAAAAAAAAAAAAAAAGGTCGAAAAATGGAAACACCAATATAAAAGTTAAAGTAAAGCTCCTGTATGAGCCATGGCACTGAGCCAAGCAATGTCTAGAATTGAGCAGATGCATCATCATTCTTTCACAAGGAAGTCTCTCAACTGACGTATGTTTGATGGGTTGTGAAAAATGCTGTCTCAGGTGCTGTTCCAGAATATCCCAGAAACACACAGTTGGGTTCAGATCCGGTAACCAAAAATACAAATCTGCGCTTCCTCTCTATATCTGCAAATTGCTGCCACTCAGGGTACTAAAGTAGGGGAACTCCAACCTTATAAAGATACCAGGCCGTGTATATGACCCAAGGCACAAATTGTGGTGTGTCAGTGATAATATATCCTCAATCACAGATAAACATGTGAACTGATAGTAGAGTGGTAATGAAGAAAGGATACCAGACATGTATAATTATAAAACAATATTCAGCATAAGTATTAAAACCAATATGCACAACAGTGTGCTGGCTTCTGGCCAGAAGCAAATAATCCATAAACTGTTCAACAGAACCAAACTATAATAAATGCAACATTGCACAAGTAGATATTTGCCAAAAGGATATAGTTCACATGGATCAATAATGTAGATAGAAGGAAAGGTGGATTTTGTAAGTGCCAGTCCAATATAGATATGACTAAACCTATAATGAATTGTAGGTCTGCCAAATGTTTTTCCCTAAGAGGTCCATGCTGATAACACCTATGCTCATGAAACATTTGCAAGCAGAGTGGTCTTGGTCACTAAAATCCCTGCCACATGCACCCCAAATATCACCTCTGTTCCAAAGTCACTGAAGTCTTCTCTTGCAGCCATGACAGCCATAACTATAGGCAACCAGTGCAGTACAGAGTTTATATACATGATGCTGAACATGTTGTTACTATTTTGGCTGCCTTGTAATTTTTATTTTTAATTTTTATTTAATTTTATATTTTTATATTCAGCATAGCATTTTAAGCAGATAACAGAAGGCAGATCTGCACGTATATGCTGAATGGAAAGATGAAAGATGTGCAGCATTTGTATAAAATATCATCATAAATACATGAAGTCTGTGAAAATATTAAAAGTTTAAATTAACAATAATAGTAAGCAAAGGAGCGCATGTAGTCTGGTGGGTCTCCCGTGCTTACCTCTTGCTGCATCTGAAGTCTCTCCATAGCATTCTTCTCCCGTGACACTAAACCGTCACATTTCAATTGGTAAGTCTTCTCCATCTCTCTCCGTAAATCAGTTATTTCCTTCTGGGACTTTGCGCTTTCTTCCAGTTTTAATTTAGCAATGTCAACATCTTTGAAATGTTGCAACTAAAAAAATAAAAGTGAGCCAGTTTTACTAACTGAACAGTTAATTTTTACTGTTATGTTTATCTTGTGTTAAGGAAACATATTTTGAATATGAGCTATTGAATCAGTAGCTTAAGGCGGGAATGTGCGAACATGATGTATATATTGCACATATAAAGCTAATTAAAAGGAAAAATACTCACCCAATAAATAGGGATTATTTTTAATGTATATTTCTATAAAGTGTTCAATAAAACATATGAACATAGATCATACATCACAAACTAAATTTTTTCTTTACATCTCTATAATTGTGAATGCAATATGCCAGACTGATCTATTTGGGAATGCTTCTTAACAGGTTATCCTATGAAAAGACAACCCTTAGGATCAAACACTTCTCTCTTGCTTCAGAATTTCTTGGCTTTTACCTATTGTATGTTATAGGCTACATTTTTTATTTATTAATAAACATATTCATTATTTTGACAAGTTATTACGAGTTTTTGTAATTCCTAGACAATATTGTGGTGGTAGTAACATACAGTCTTCTGGTAATATGTAAGACGTACTGGAACTCAATGCAGGGACATTGCCGGCACCACAGCATCACCACATCTGTTGTATAAATCAAGCGGCAATAACAAAAGGTTTTTCTTTCTTTCTTTACAATTAGTTATGAAAAAGTTTATCAAATATGTGGAAAATATAATTATATATATATATATATATATATATATATATATATATATAGTGTTGTTTAAAATACAACTTTTCTTAGTGACTTACAACACTGTGCTGGAGACAATATCTGTTAGTATAGTGTGTGGGGCACCACTTCTGGAATTTTGTACGTTTTTACTGAACTATAATACATTCTGACCTTCTGAGACATTTCCAGCTGGAGCTGATTCGCAATATCTCTACGATATTCGGATAGTTTACTTTCCAGGGACTCAAATTTTGGACGTTTTGGAAACATTTCTTCAAACTGTTCATCAATAAATTTAAATTTCTCCACTAAAGAAATGAGAAACAAAGTTTATTAAAAAAAAAGAAAAAAAAAAAAAGAAGGAGAATGGAATAGAAAAAAAAGTAACTTTTAACTTTTGTTGCTTTGTTTGTTTAATATAGGTCTCATACCCACTGGAATTTTAGAATTTTAGAGATGCAGTAAACGCAAACAAATAGATCACGTGGCATTCCGATAAACGCTGCCACAGTGCAAGTGAAATTCCAATGGGTATGGTAACAATAGAAAAAAAGAAAAACACACAAGTGGGTATGAACCAGTACTCAGTGAAATATATTACTCAATAAAAGGTAAATGCACACAAAGAAATCATACTTTGTTACTTAAAGTAATGTGAACGTTTCTACCACAATCATCTGATAATTATCTTTCATCCAGAAACCGGTCATTCAGAAAGTTTAGAAACACTGAAAGAAGGAAACATAACTGCTGCTGATGGTATTCTCTGAATCTGATTGGAATAATCATCATCATCATTTATTTATATAGCGCCACTGATTCTGCAGCTCTGTACAGAGAACTCATTCACATCAGTCCCTGCCCCATTGGAGCTTACAGTCTAAATTCCCTAACAGAGACAGAGAGACAGAGAGACAGAGAGACAGAGAGACAGAGAGACACACACACACATGCAGAGAGGGAGACACGCAGAGAGGGAGACACGCAGAGAGGGAGACACGCAGAGAGGGAGACACGCAGAGAGGGAGACACGCAGAGAGGGAGACACGCAGAGAGGGAGACACGCAGAGAGGGAGACACGCAGAGAGGGACAGACTAGGGTCAATTTTTGATAGCAGCCAATTAACCTACTAGTATGTTTTTGGAGTGTGGGAGAAAACCGGAGCACCCGGAGGAACCTCACGCAAACACAGGGAGAACATACAAACTCCATACAGATTAGACCACGGTCGGGAATTGAACTCCAGCGCTGTCAGGCAGAAGTGCTAACCACTTAGCCACCGTGCTGCCCACAGTGGATATACTATATTAGTAAAACCCCCCAAACACAAGGCCACTTCACACATTACAACTTTTTGCATGACCTTATTGCTTTTGATTTTGGGGGGAAAAAGTCAGGATAATAGCAGTGTCACTGTTGCCTTGTATTCACGCACACAGTCTCCTTTAAACTTGTACTTACAGCCATATATTATATAGTACAGTGTTCTCCCCAGAAAAATTTGCCAGCCGGGTGGCTTTAAGAAGTAGCTGGGTGGGGGCAGTTGTAATACTGTATAATAGTATTGAAAAATGTTGGAAGTTATTGCCCACACCTGCCAGGACTGGTCAGACTGGTGGTCAGTGGTCTAACACACTACTGGCTGTAGTGCTCACATAGTGCCTGTTCTAATACGAGAAACATTGGTTTATTCTATTATAATAGGACTCTGTTGGGCTCCAAGAGCCAGGTGGAAAATGAAAACAGCCGGATAGAGCACCTGGGAAAAAGATGTTGGGAGAACACTGTACTACAGAGCCTGCCTATCACCCAATAGTAATTGGCTTATCAGACGCACATACATACAAATGTAATGGTCCAAAAATGAGGTATTTTTGTCTCAAAATTAGGGCATACTCTAATAAACATCTGTTTTATTTCTTATCTTTAATACCTGACCATACTAGAAATCATCATACAGTTTCTATAACCTCCAAACTACTTGCTATATCTGCGGCAGCCAGAAAAGGCATTCTGCAAATGTGGATCCATAATTCCACTATTTCTGTATTCAAAGAAAAGCTGTTCCACATTCAAAATGGATTGGTTGGAGACGTTACTACAAAAAGAGGAACAGACCCAAAAGATTTTCAAGATATTTTCCTCCCCACCCTTCCACCCTCTACAAAGGGAGAGATTCAGAGATGCTCTTTATGCACCACATGGACTACACCTAGGTACCCAAGATCCCCCAAAACAATTGTACACTGTGTATAACCAGACGTTTCCATCTGCTATGCCAACTCTCAGCAGCCAAAAGGTTTTCATTTAAACTTTATAGCTTAATTACTTATCTTTATTGGGCCTGGCATGCAAACAAACGCTAATGTAATAATACAGGTGACCCAGTTCTTCCCGTTCGCTCTACCAATCGTGGACTTTTCTATTGTTAAGTAATAATATCTTTACAATCTTGTTTATGAACTCCGGGGGGTAAATGTATAATTCTCCGCATTCTGCAAGTCGCCGGAAATTTAAAGCGATGATGGCTTGTAAGACAAAGTCGCCGATTTCCAGCAATTTGCAGAATGATACATTTACCCACTGGTCTAATATTGCAAATCTTTACATGAGCTGGTGATTTGAAACTCATTTCTGTACCACCTTATATTTCAATGAAAAAAATAAGTTAAAGAAAAAAAACAAACACGTGTGCTCTGCTTGACCAATATGCATCGATCGTCTTCTGTCCGTGCATGACTAAAATTGGGAGCTCCACCAATGATATCCGGTACAGCATATGCTCTAAATTTTTTCTCCCAGATAGAAATCTTTGCGGGTGTAGACTGCACAAACAAGTAATATCAATAATAAAAACAGAGTGGTGACGTGTTTGCACACATGCTGCGGATCAGATAAAATAATCTGTTGAAATGAATCTTTGTGTGTATACTGCCAATGGTGGCTGTGGGACTATTATTGCTTAAAGTTGTTTTGCAGCTTCTGCGTGTGGGCAGCTGGGCGATTTAACAATATATTTGAGTAGAATTGAAAACCATCGGTCAAGATGAACCCAAAATAATGCAACAAAAGAATGATCATAAATTCTCCATCAAATCCAATACAGACAAAAAAAAAAAAATCTGAAAAAGAACCATGGAGAGATTTTAAATAGCTGGACCAAAGACAAGTTCAAAGTCCACATACAATGCCATGCCATGAGACTAACCATAGATGAGAAAAATAACTCAAATTTCACACAATTTTTTCTACAAAAGGTTATTTCTGACAGCATAAGCTATGGAAGCCAAGGTGGTGCTTTTCCACCCCAAGAAATTACATTTCTATTCATTCTTGTTGAATAGAGCATGATCATTATCCAAGTGCACTAAATTTGATCACTTTGTGCTTAGTAGGCAGATGTCCATGTTCAACATATGAAGTTTGTGTGCCTACAGATTGGTCAACTTTGTGGCTACATTTAGAACGGATTCCAGAATAGAACTCCATGCAAGGAAGCAAGCACAGCGCGGTTCAACTTATACAACAATTTGACAACATTTTCAGCGGGTGCACATACCTGATCTTATCATTACAAACTACAATGGCAGCAGTTCAAGTCAATTTTTTAAAGGTAATCAATAATTTTGGATGCATTTCTCCTTTGAAATTATTCTAGTAGCAAATAGTGTCCCACAATGAATCACTTTATGCACACACCAATGTAGCTTGCCTGCTTCCTTTAAGGAAATTTCCATATGCAACAATATCAGCCTGATAAGGGATAGATACATTTCAAATAACAGTGCAATCAGTTCAATATATTTTGTGATCTCATTATTCTATATAATGTTTAATTACAGCTTGCATTTATGTTCTCTTTCAGCATGAGAACAAATGCTCCCCTGAAAACTCAGTTCTATAGACTGATGTGCGGGATATCATCCTCTATTAGGTTCCAAATATTAAACAAGCACAACACAATAAAGAAAAGCTATATACATGTCTTTGTATGATAAAGTAATAAATCCAACTGGAAAACAACAGTGATAATAGAAATAGACAATACCAATGGACTCCGTGTAAGGAGATGTTGTAACTGTTTGGGTATCAGCATCTCTGCCATCTATATGGAGGTGGTAATCTATCAGTTCTTTTAGGACTTGTAAAAGGAAACCTGCAAAACACAATAAATAAATGAGCTATATAGATCTATACAATTATAAGCTATACATGATAGATACTTATATATGATTACTCACCATATAAAAGTGAATAGAATGTTATGGCAACTTCCCTTCCTCACACTGCTTATATTCCCCAGCGTATCCAAAATTACATTTGTGGAGATTTAAAACAATCATTTTACTCCCAACAGGAAGGACAGCAAACAAACTAGAGTTTCCATCCTTCAAATGACTATGGGCTAGATTTACTAAGCTGCGGGTTTGAAAAAGTGGGGATGTTGCCTATAGCAACCAATCAGATTCTAGCTTTCATTTATTTAGTACCTTCTACAAAATGACAGCTAGAATCTGATTGGTTGCTATAGGCAACATCCCCACTTTTTCAAACCCGCAGCTTAGTAAATCTAGCCCTAAGTGTCTGTTTTGTCTCCTACATGCTCTCCAGCAACTTTTACTAAATAGATATCTTTTTACTTCTATATTGTTTTTGTTTTAGAAGGTGGAAAGCCCCTTTTAGATTGTAGGTAACAGGTGTGGTTGCGGCAGACAACTTGGAAGAAAGGTATGATGACTCAGGGTATAGTTACTGCAGCAGTGCCACCACCTTGCTAAGAGGTCTCACCCCTGGCACTGACAGCTAGACAATACAAACCTTGGCATCAGGTGAACACGCCATTATATTTGTAAAAGATGTTACAGATCACTATAATTTAATACACTTTTGTGCTCATAGACACCAAGAACAAACATATACTCATACCTTTTGCATTACTATTCTGAAGAGTTGATGTCTGTAGGAGATAATAAAAAAACAGGACAAGTTATTAAATATCTAAAACCATTAAAAATCATAGTGTAGAATGTACACAAACACAAACAGACATTACCAGAGATTTGTAGAGCTTGGATTTTGGGTTGATTTTCATCAGCTGCATTAGGTCGTTTACAGAGAAACCCTTTGGAAACAAAATACAACAGATTTCATTGTATAGCAGTGACTGCACACAACAAAGATAAGTAAAAAAAATATATAACAATCCACTGATAAAAGTGCGGACAGCTCTGAGAACAGACAACATACAGAGTCAACTGCTGACTTGTACAGTAGTTCAGTCTCTAGATTACTACAATACAAACATTCCAGTTGCACAAGTATTAGGATCTCCATAACTGTAAATAGTGCAATTTCTCAGTTTCCCATAAGGTTTATTTAATAAAGTTAAAAAGCAATATATATTTATAATGTTTATAGAAAGGCTTTCTATTCAGTATGAGCAGCAAATAAAACAGACAATTTAAAACACCAGCATTATTCTTTGTGTCATCCAGATAAAACCTTCTCCTATGTGTGTAAGCTAACCATTCCTGCGCCCAATCCCTTTTCTGACTGTCAGTAGGTTTTCTTTACAGAGCTGTGAGGGAGGACCATCACTGCTGTGTGCAAACAAACTGTCTTGGACAGAAATTTCTTTACCAAAAGATAAAACATTTACTTTTCTCCATACAAAACAAATAAAGAAAAACGTATCTGTAAAATACATTGAACACCATTAAATAAAATAAGGATGTGGGGATGTATGTTGGCAGTAACAGAACATTATACCAAACAATAGCCAGCATATAATTACCCTAAATACTGAACATCATTGCACATAAATATCCTGTCTATTTTCATCACATATAATATTGGCCCATGTCCCCTTCATATCAAATATATTACCAGCTTGTGTCCCCCATCTTATCTGTGTTATTAAAATAGGTTCCCTAAGATTAGAACTTTCATATGACACACTGTGCTGTTACTGAGGCCAGAAAGGCTCTATAATGAAACCAACGCATGGCTCTGTTTATGGTTATAGTGCACAATGTTCGAACACGATGCCTGGGAGTTGTAATTACACATGGTTCCCGGCAAAGAACCCGGAAAAAACAATGGAGAGCAGACTGTAATTCACAGCCATATCAGCTGTGGAGGGAAGGAAGGAGCATAGACAAGAATTATGCTCCTTTTGCCAGTCTAAAATATTACTAGTCATTAAAAGAAATTATTGCATTGATAAGCTAAGACAAGATGCATCTTTTTAGGACAAGTACCTCTTAATGATTGTATAGAAGGTGTCGTCTTTGTTTTATAACGTTTTTTGGTTCTGAAAAGATCAAAAACCCTTCAAAGGAAAATAAATAATTAAAAAAAATGGGAATTATAGCAAAGAAGAATATTTTGGTACTTACTTCAAATCTCTTTCTCTGAATCCATCTGGGAGACACTGCTACCATGGGTTGCATGAGGACGCACGGAGTTCCCACTTAAATAGTTAACTAAACTAACTGCTGCTGGCTCCTCCCCTCTGCAACCCCTGCAAACCTCAGTATAATACAAAAGCACCAAGGAAGGAACCAATCAAACAGCATCCAGAAGAGCAAAAGGGAGGGAACGCAGTGTTCCACATATGGATTCAGAGAAAGAGGTTTGATGCAAGTACCAAAATCTTTTTTTCTCAGTCATTAATCTGGGATCACTGCTACCAGGGGGACCTTCTAAAGTAGTCCCTAAGGGGGGGTTTTGCCCGGGAACCTCTGTACGCAAAACACTGCGGACAAATGAAGTATCTGAAGCATATTATAACATTAAATTGGTAAAATCTGGTAAAAGTGTGAACAGAGGACCAGTTAGCAGCCCTGCACAACTGATCCGCCGAAGCACTGTGACAAGCAGCCCAGGATGCCCCCACCGAACGCGTGGAGTGAGCTGCGAGTCTCTATGGCACCGGCCTGCTAGAACTCACATAAGCTTGCTGGATCGTAGATGCAATCACACGGGCAATGGTTTGCTTGGATGCTGGCTAAGCCCTCTTATGGTAGTCATACAAAACAAAGAGGGAGTCCGTCTTACGAAAAGCAGAGGACCTATCCACATAGGTGCGCAAAGCCCTCATGGAAAGCTGGTACCACTATATCCTGGTTCACATGGAAACCAGACAACATTTGGTAGAAAAGAAGGCACCGTCCTCAAGACCCCCCTGTCTTCATGAAAAATAAGGTAGTGAGCTCAACGCGATAAGGCCCCGAGCTCTGACACCCTGCGTGCTGAAGCAAGAGCTAATAAGAGTATTACCTTTCAAGTCACAAATCTGAGTTCAGCCAAACACAGAGGTTCAAAAGGAGGCTTCTGGAGAACACCCAGGACCAAATTGACATCCCAAAGCGCTATCGGCGGAACGTAAGGAGGATGAATGCGCAACACACTCTCCCTGGAAGCCGGCCACAACTTCTGGAAGAATAGCCAAACGGCGTTGAAAAAAAACAGATAATACAGAAACCTGAACCTTGAGGGAGCTAAGATGGAGCCAAACATCCAAACCATCCTGGAGGAACTCCAATAAATGAGACAAGCGGAAGGAAGACGACTGTCAAGAACGAACCTCACACCATTTAACATAAGCCAGCCACGTCCTATGGTAAATACTTGCCGAGGACGGCTTCCTGGCCTTCATCAAGGTATGCACGACACCGGAAAGGAACCCCTTGCCCCGCCAAATGCCTGCCTCAACAGTCATGCCGCTAAAGCTAATTGAACCAAGTGAGGATGATGAAAGGGTCCCTGTTCCAGTAACTCGGGCCTGAGAGGAAGGAGCCACCCGGGTCGTCTGTGCGCAGAAGAATATTGGCATACCAAACCCTCCTGGGCCAGTTTGGCGTAACCAGAATTACCGGATGGCCCCCCAGACCACCCCGTCGAAGTACACACTGAATTATGGGAGTGGGAGGAAACAAGTACCCCAGATGAAATTCACAACAAATGGTCATTACATCCACTGCCGCTGCCAAGGGATCCCTGAACCATGCGCAAAACCTTGATACACGTCAATTGCGATGAGGCCATCAAGACTATGTCGGGGAGGCCCCATCTGTCGACTAGATCCTGAAAAACCTGAACGATGCAAGGACCATTCTCCTGGGAGAATTGCATGCTTGCTCAAATAATCTGCCTCCCAGTTGTCCATCCCTGGTATGAACACTGCGGATATGGCTGGAACTAACTTTTCTGCCCAAGACAAAATCCCGTTCGCTACTGCCATAGCGCCTGTGCTTCTTGTCCCGCCCTGGCGGTTTACATAGGCCACTGCCATGGCGATGTCCGACTGAGAAGATATTGCGCCCCTGAGGAGCCAGGAGGATCGCCTACAATTCAGGGACATTTATTGGCAGGGAGGCCTCCCTGCTTGACCACAGACCCTGTAGGCGAAGATGAAGGACCACTGCCCCACACCCCCTCAAACTGGTGTCCATGGTCACCAAAATCCATGACCATGGAACGAATGACCGACCCATCACTAAGTGCTCTGGGTCCGCCCACGACTGAAAAGAGAGACGGGCTGTCCTGGACAACTGAAAACACTGGGACTTGAGATGGAATAGAGATCCCAACCATTGGCATAAATGGTCCCACTGAAGATCCACGAATGGAATCGGCTGTAAGAGAGGGTCTCGAATGAAGAGACCATCTGACCCAGAAGCTTCATGCCCATCAACATGGAAGACCAAGGAGACCGGAGAAGCCTCTGCACCGAGGTCCTGATTACGGAAGCCTGGTTTTCCGGTTGAAAAACCTTCTGCTGACTGGTGTCCATGAGAAGGCCCAAGAACACCATCCTTTGAGACGGAACCAATTGGGACTTCGGGTAATTTATTACCTACTTGCGATGTCCCAGAATCTGAATGGTCAGAAAAAGATGTTGATTCAGGATGTTCTTCGCAGGAGCCTTGATAAGGAGATGGTCCAAATAATGGATTATGATCACACCCATGGCTCGCGGATGAGCAGCCATGACCTTTGTGAACACACAGGGCGCTGTTGACAACCCAAAGGGAAGCGCCCTGAACTGAAAATGATCCCTCCCTATCATGAGCCAAAAGGAGAGACCAATGCCCCTCCAAAATGGAAATGTCGAGATAGGTGTCTTTGAGGTCTATCTACGCCAAAAACTCCCGGGGTTCCAGTCCATTGATGACCGAGTGGACCGTTTCCATCCGGAACTTGTCCACCTGCAAATGCTGATTGAGTCTCTTGAGGTTTAAGATTGGCTGAAATGACCCATCCTGTTTTGGGACCAGAAAAAGTTTGTTTGTTTTTTAACTTTTTATTAGAAACATCTTTTTCAATAGAAAAGGCATTACAGAATCTCGAGAGGTTAATCAGTAATAGATAACACGTGTTTACATACAACAGGACACTTAAACACTCTCATGGTTCTCTCCTATTCGGGAAATAATTGTATATTTATCTAATACAGTAAAGATGTTGTTTTAACATTTCAAAATTGTAGGGTATAGAGGGGAGGGGGGGGGGGGGGGGTGGGGAGTCATACAGGGACCAGAGGCACAAATAGATTTTAACAAAATCCCCGACCCTTCTGGGAATCTGGGACTCAGCAAACGACTCCTGCTGAAAGAAGAGAATTGACTGCCCGAGTCAAAGCCCTTTGTTTCAGCGGATCGCGAGGAAGAGAAGTTGAGAAGAACCATTTGGAAGCCGGACCCAAAAGGTTTATCACGTATCCTCTGAATATGATGCCCAAAATCCAGCTGCCTCGTGAAGACACCGCCCACTGGTCTCTGAAGAGTTGCAGACGGCCCCCTACCCCTGCGAGGAGAGGGATGTTCCCATCATGCTGGGGACTTGTCTGGGGATCTTGGAAGTGGAGCGCCTCCTGGGAAAGGAGCCCCTTCCCCTGTGAGACTGCCCTTGGAACGAAAAAGGTCCACCTCTCTCTGACGACTGACCCCTGCCAGAGGTGTGGCCTCGAAAGGACTGCCGAAAAGAACTGAACCTAGGTGGTCTGGCACTAGGAGAATTCACTGGCAGAATATTACTCTTTACAACAGTGAACTGGGAAATCATAGCGTCCAGATCTGGACCAAATAAGACCGACTCAGAGTAAGGTAAGGACTCCAGCAACTTCTTGGACTCTGCATCCGCATCCCAAGTGCAAAGCCAAAGGGCCCTTCTAGCCGCGACTGCCGTGGCAGAAATAGAAGAAGCCACCGAAGCCGCATTCTGGGCCGCTTCGTAAAGATAGCCTGAGGCTTCCTTCAAATGGAGAGCTAAAGGAAGAAGATCAGAACCCTGAAAATCTGCCAATTGGTCAGCCCAGGTTTCCATGGCTCTGGCTAACAACACAGATCAGAACATGAGCCGGAATGAAGAGCCTACTGCCAAAAACATGCTCTTAAGGAAACTTTCAGCCTATCTGTGGGGTCCCGTAAAGCCGCCAAGCTGGGCACCTGCAACGTGGTATGTAGGGCTAACCTAGCCACCGGCGCATCCACCTTGGGAATTTACTCCCAGGGCGAGGCATCCTGGTCCTGCAGTGGATAAAGCTGAAGGAACTTGCGAGGGAAAGAGAATTTCCGGTCTGGAGCTTTCCATGCGGACTCCGCAATCTCAGACAGCTCTGAAAAGGAAGGAAAAAACACAATCTTCGGCTTTTTTCATTTAATAAGACCCTGAACTGCTCTGCTCCTCTGATTCCACCAAGTCCAGTTCCTGACATACAGCTGACACAAGGTCCTGTAGCCCTTGGTTCCTGGCATTTTCCTCCCAGTCACCCCATTGGGCAGAGTTAAAATCCTCTACTAGCTCCCCTTCTTCCTCGAAGGACCCCTCTGAGCCTGAAGCCGAAAACAGAGCATGGGATAACCTAGCCCACTTGGCCCTGGGGAAAAGCAGCCCAGGGGAATCCAGGAAGCAATTTAAACGGCCTAATCTTCTCCCCAGGGAAGAAGACCAAGCCAGCTCCCTTTGGGCAGCCTGAGGGACAGGGAAAAAACCTGGGAAGACGCCGCCATATTAACTGCCGAAGCTGGGTTAGAAAGTCCCCTACTGCTGAAGAATACGGAATGGAACGTGCGGTGGGGTCTGTCCCACCGGAAGTTTAGCAGAACATATTGAACAGACATAAACTTTGACGCGATTTACCTTTATCTGACATAACAAGCAGTAAGAAAAGAATACACACACACACACACACGGTGGGTAGGCAACAGGAACGGGGTTTTGCTAGGATCTGAATCTACAAAAAACCGTGTCCAACAATAAAATAAGTATCTCTACTTAATTGCTTTACTCTCTTCTTTAAACGAATATATATGTTCTTTTTTAAACTGAGGGTAAGCTTAAAAATACTAGCAGGGCAGACTAGCCCCTCTAAAGATGTGTAAACTTAAACCACTGAATATACCCTAAATTTAACTCCCATGATGGGGAAAATACACTAAACAACCTGACTGCGTGTGTCACACAAATTAACCAACTAAGAAATAGACACTTAGGGCTAGATTTACTAAGCTGCGGGTTTGAAAAAGTGGAGATGTTGCCTATAGCAACCAATCAGATTCTAGCTGTCATTTTGTAGAAGGTACTAAATAAATGAAAGCTAGAATCTGATTGGTTGCTATAGGCAACATCCCCACTTTTTCAAACCCGCAGCTTAGTAAATCTAGCCCTTAGGGTAAGGAAGGAAGAAGTCAGCAACAGCGCACTTGTTTCTACTCACAGAGCTACTTGAGGAACCTCCGTCATCCTCTGAATTCAAGGGTAGATTTCGTGCTCCTGGGACATAACAATTTGCAGGGGGAAAGCCTCCACTGCCCCCCCCCTTCCCCATCCCAGACTCCTACTAACAGCCAACTGCAGAACGGTACACACCTTCTGTGTCATCCACTTGTTGTCCAGCAACAAAAAGAAACATGCCCAGTGTTTCTGCAGTCTGACCTAGTCAGGCACTGCCGTGGACTGGCTCCGCGACCGGAGATTCAGGATTCCCCCTCCGCCTTAGCGGGTAACATGGTATCTCCCAACATGTCCAGCTTCCAACTGACTGTGCTCTCTCTGCCTGTCGACAGTGCCGGTCCCTGAGTAACGGTGGTGACAGCACCGCAGCGAGCGGCTGCTGTAACCCTAAGTACACTCCCCAAAAGCCTGTCCGTGTGGGCAGTAGAACAAAAGGTCTTCATCCATCCGTCCGTCTGGACCGCTGACCTAGCAGATAACAGGTGGCCCACACCACCTGTATCTTTCTACACTATACAGATATAAGAACTAAAAATAAAAGAAACGTACTGTGAAGATGACTCAGACAGGGTTTAGAGGAAAAATATGATGATTTATTCTGCAGAACAGGATTACATAGAGCACGGCCCCTTAACAATAGCAGGTCCAACAAGTGAGGAAATCAGTTCAAAGAAATCCAGTGAGATAGGTTCCACAGGACATCTCTGGCAGAGCATCACCTCTTGGCCAAAGTGAGTCACATACATATCCAGCTCCCATGGTAGCCTCTTTTATCACCTCCTAATCCCACCTTGGGAACTGCCTGCCCAGGGAAGTTGCAAAAGGTCTTGAATGGTGGGCTTCTCACACTATACAGCCCCCTCCCCTATCTGCCCAGGTGTCTTCCCTCAGTTTAACAGAAATAACAATGGTAGCTTCATTCACTCAACTCCTGAGTGTTCCCTGTGGAGGTGGAATTTAACCCCTGAAGTACTTTTCCAAGGAGATGTTATAGTTCCATCAGTGATACTTCCTGATAACAACATGGCTAAAGTGTAGTTCAGGTATGGATTAGATTAAGTGGTTGTAACACCATGCCCGTTGCTTTACACGTAATTTATCTAAAAAACCAACAGCCCAACGCCTTGGGCACTTAAATTAAACTGAGGCTAGCAGGGGTTGCAGAAGGGAGGAGCCAGCAGTAGTTAGTTAACTATTTAAGTGCCAACTATGTGCGCCCTCATGCAACCCCATGGTAGCAGTGTCTCCCAGATTGGATGACTGAGAAATTATATTTTACCAAACCTTTTACCCTGCACATTTTTAGTGCATCCATACTCACCCATACTAAGTATAATAGTTATAGTATTTATACTTGCATCCACACATCTCTCGAAAACTGGAATAACCACCACATCTTATCTACTTTCAAATGTTTTATTGTTCTAATTCTAAATTTAAACTGGCAATGACAGATTGCGCTTGCTAGTATATATACATATTGATTCTCATTCTTGTAAAATGAATAAAGAAAAATCAAACTCACCTTTTCTTTCTCTAATCCGCACTCTGGGTAAAACACAGACAGTGAGTACTCATAGCCACAACTCCTCATGTGATCTGCCACAAGGCTATTGCAGGCCCTGTGTAACAGAGAGTCACCAGACACATCTGTAGACTGCAGCTGCTCTCCGCTAAGTGCACGATGTCTCAGATCTTGGATAAGTTGGTTCCGAAGTTGTGTCTTGTTATAATAAATAATAGAAAATGTTCATATTTACACCATTTAATTATTTCTTAAGCACGTATAAAAGTGAATATATAAGTCTACACTTCCTACATAAGTTGCTATTAACGGAATAGCGATTAAGGAAACTGTGATGTCATCCCACATGAAGAGTTATATGCAGAGGCGGAGATAGAGAGCTGTGCACTATGTATTAATATGCTATTAATGAGGAAGACCATTACTGACGAGTAACTCTCGAAACAGGTGCTGAAAGCCAACAAATTAAGAGGTTAAATTTAACATAATGCATAACGAATTAAAAAGATGTTTTACCGTTTCCAATAAGTGTAATTGTTTAATTAAAAAAAAAAAAAATTCTTATGAATATTCAATTTAATACAGTGTTACATTGAACACAGATGGTGTTTTATTATCTCAGAAGGATTGTTATAATGACTGTAAAAGGAAAATATAAGTACTAAAATAAAACCTTTGTATAAATAGTCTTAAATTGTAAAGAGGCAACAGAATGAAATTAAAAATCACCTTGAGTGAGTCCAGAACACCTTTGTTTTTGAATGTCTGATAAAGTCTTTTACGCAGCTCCTCTTGTGACAATGATTTAAGGTCGCTGTGAGACATTATGCCTTTAAAATATAAAATCATGAAAAAGAGCAAAGTGAAATTAGACAAGAAATAAGCATGAGCAATAATTGCCTAAAGTATTCTACATTGTTGAGCTACTAGAAATTGTGTTGTTATTCAACCACTCTCACACCAAAGCAGTGGCTGGTATCCCTGCTTCCTCCATCTGCAGTAACAATGGGGGTGACTCAATTAGATGCAAGTTGCCGCACACTTTATTTTTACATGTGAAATGTGCCAAGAGTAATTCAATTATAAAAGTCCTGCTGTGATCATCATGTCTGAAACTAAGGTTTAATTTGCCTGCACCCATTGAGTTATCCATCTCCCTATGAGAGGCAGAGCACTAGATGAAAACTGCTCCTCCCTTTTTGAAGTGGTAGATACCCTGGTGAAGGCCCAAATCAGGAATCGGTGACTAAATTTTCAAGCTGCCCTTCCAGACTCTGGAAAGCCATGGCTGGATTCTAAATAGACCCAAGTAGTCTCTGGTCCCATCAACCTCGTTATTCCTTTTGACATCGTGCAGTAGGATGAAAGTGGTAGGGACTATTATTATAATAGATTAGTAAAGCGCCACAGTGTTCTGCAGCGCTGTATAGTAGGGAAGACAGGACATTCATAAAACATGGACATACAAGGTAGAGAAAATAAATGCCACAAAATGTAAGACCCTGTTCATTAGAGAGCTTACATTATAAATGGAAGAGGACAAAGCTGAAACAAGAGTAGCAAATGTGTCTTAGAGTGGAGATTGGGACAGTTGTGAAGGCATGTCTCCGATGAAATTGCCCTAAAGGCAATGAAATGCGTTAGAATATACTTTATACTTTGACTCTTGACGTTTTGAAGTACCCGATACAAGCTGTGATTGTCCATGGATTGCCTCTATATAATCTCTGGTTAATACAACTTTTCCGGTGCTTTAGAAATATATCATCGATCTGAGCACAGAAGGCATAGGGAGAGCTAACAGGAAACCCCTATGAGGAGCCAAAGCAGTGCCGCATACTTCTAACAGTCTGGGATGGTGATTAAAACTTTAGTGCACACGTAGCTGTGGGATACATCCGCCTGCCCCATCCAGATTTTTGGTAAGATAATCAGCGTTTTTGTGGCTCCAATCTCCGGAAGGAACTATTTCTCCACGATAATATACCATCTGCGGCTGTTACATCGATGCACATTTTAGAGATTTATATGGTGTCTGGACTGTAAATACAGAAGCACTTTAATGTACGTTTCAATCTATTGCTTGGTTTCAGGAAGATTATTGTGCAGTCAACATAAAGCGATTGATATCGGCTCCATTTTGAGTAAAAAGGACAGATCATGAGTACACACTATCGATCTTATTGCTACTTCAGGAGATTGAATGATTATTATATGTTGTGTAATCAAATGATCCAAACTGTTATATTTGCAACAGAACAAATTTGTGTACCCAACAAATCATTATATACACATATTCACATGTCATAGGTATATATGCCTAGACATATACTGTTTGCTGAGCATATTATGTTTTTATGATGTTTTATATGTATTTTTGGTATTAATAAATGGTAAAATTATCCGCAGTTCATTGACCTATTTTTGTGGCTTTGAAGACAGTGTTGCCAATCTATATTTTGTTTGGGTAGGAAGCCTGATTGCAGAGAGTCGAGAATGGAGTGAGAGGAGAGAAAGTGAGACAGGTGTTTGTACACAAATCTCTCAAGCAGTTTGGAGGCAACTACCGTATTTCCCCATGTATATGACGCTCCACTGTATAAGACGTACCTGTAAAAATCATGTGAAAAAATTGAGGATAACATTATCCACAGAGTAATTGTGCAGCATGTACAGAGAGGAGAGACGTAGTTCTAACGCTATTGTCAATTCTGCCTTACCCTTAAAGTCTTTTTTCTTCTGTCCATTCTGATCCTGATGCTGGAAAGTCGCTTACCGTCCTCTTCGCGATGACCGGAAAACGCCAAATGCAGAAACCGGAAGTGTGCGTTCCAACTGAGGTGCACGCACCACATCCGGTCATCATGAAGGGGATGGTAAGCGACCTTCCAGCATCAGGATCAGAATGGACAGAAGAAAGAAGACTTTACCGGACAGAGGAATCATTTGACAGGGTAAGAGCTGTATAAGACGCACCCAGTTTTTAGGCCCAAAATTTTGGGGAAAAAGGTGCATCTTATACATGGGGAAATACGGTATATAGCAATTCAAATATGTCACGTTCCATATGCACAATCAGAGCCCCATTTAAAAAGAAAGTGCTTTTTATACAAGTTTGAACAGAGCCTTGCAGGGTAAGGGTTCTATTTTTAGAATCAGGATGCAATTTGTTTACCCAAACATGGAATGCAAACCTAACAATAGTTACACTTATCTGTGATATCCTAAAACTTGCTGTGATTTCCTGTATCTTATTTTGGACACAGAGGACATCTGACAGCAAGTCTAATTACCCCTTCCTTTCCCTTAAGGGGTGTTGGACACTCACATCAAAAGGTCTAATTAACATGGGTCCTTTCTTTAGACAGTTGCAGAATACACATTTCCTCCAAAGAAAAGAATTCCCCAAGTAAAGTTGCAAAACCCCTAACAAGGCATTTCCTTACACCAAGATACACAAAAGACTTCCTAAACAAAGGCTTATTATATCAGATATACCTCAGAATAATGCATTTCCTCTAGCAAAGTTAAGACAAAACAAATTTCTTCCCCTGGTCTCAGAAATAAAGATATTACCCTTACCAAAATATAGACAATATCAAAAATAAGTGCATTTGCAATTATATAACTAAGCGCCCAGCGCCATTTCCTTTAAATCAATTTATACCATAGGTGATCCAGTCACACACCCAAAGTAAAAATGCAGTTTTCAGTGGAATTTCATAAGTTATACATTATTACAAAATATTACTTAACTAGGGCCAGGCTACTCATCTCATCCAACAAGCTCTCAGATGTCTGCCACAGTCAGATGATGCGGTCTTTGCTACAGGCAGCAGCGTACCAGATAACTGCAGACAATAGGGGGGATCCACTGGATCGGATGGAAAGCCAGACCTTGGGTATTTATTATTCTTTGATAATGTATAACTTATGAAATTCTACCAAAAACTAAATCTTCTGTACCTTTAATATACATGTGCTACAATTAGCAGATGTCACAAAGCATGCACCACGAGACCCTTTGATAAAGAGGTGGAATAGATGACTAGAAAGAGAGAACAGAACCTGGAATGTTAACAACTACTCATGTATATATGTTCAAGAAGCTCTCACACAGCCAAGTCCCCAGTTCCACAAATGATGTATGATAGAGAATGGCATTTTCACACACTATATGTTGTACAGTAGGTGTGATACGTGCACCATTATTACAGACACTCACCACACCTGGGTACAGAGCAGCGCCTCCAGTGCCAACTGCCACTTGTGTACACACACAACACATAACCGCCGGGATTGCTGCTGCTGCTGCTTACAGGACAACCAATCACACGTACAGCCAGGAAGCAGCCCACCAATCATATACGCTATGTCTGCCTCCTACCGTAACCAAGGGTGTTCTTCCGCGGTTCAAGCCTCGCTCAGTAATACCCAGTGTTACAATGTTCCTTTTAAATAAAGTATTGTTTTACAGCGGACGCTGAACTATACGTCATTTTGTGGCGACTACCTGTCCTATTGCGGATGTTATTACGAGACAACTGGATAACTGAGGGAAAAGGTCAGTGGGGGGCGACGTTATGGGATGTGATTGGAAAATGCTCTTTGGGTAGGAGAACAAGGATTTCTGGCAAGAAAAAAATATGTTCAGCAGTGATTTCTTGTACTGTGGGTGTAATCGGGATATGTGGTTATTTTTTACTAGGGTTACTGAATACACTGCAGTTTCACATTATATATATATATATATATATATATATATATATATATATATATATATATATATATATACACACACACACACACACACACACCTGCATACATACATCTCACTTTCATCTGTGCATTAACACGTTCGGGGTATTTAATAACATTGCAGACAAAGGTGCTGTGACTCACAGTAGCCAAACAGATAATAGCTGTCCTTTTTCTAATCCAATTAGAAAATGAAAGCAAAAGTCAGTTTGGTTTCTTTAGGATACAGGATATTAAAAAATAATCAACATTTTGGCCTGACAAACCATTTAGCTTTCTCAACCATCAAATCCACCTCTTGCCCCCGTTTGGGTGTCAAATACTGCAAAACAGTTACTTGAACCTATTACTTTGTATCCTATTAATTCCATTACACCAGGAGTCTGATTATGTATAAGTAATATATCTTGAAGGGGTTGACCACTTTAAGATTAGGGATGTGCACCGGCCACTTTTGGTGTCTCGTGTTTTGTGTTTTGTGTTCGGATTTGCTTGATGTTTTGGGTTCGGATTTGTTTCGCAAAACACCTGTCGAAAGGTTTTGGTTCGGATTTAAGGTTTTGGATTCGGATTTATTTTGAAAAAAGCATAAAAAGTTCCAAAATCAAGGTTTTGGGCTAATTTTCACTCCTATGCTATTATTAACCTCAATAACATTCAATAACAATCATTTCCACTAATTTCCAGTCTATTCTGAACACCCTCACACCTCACAATATTGTTTTTAGTCCAAAACGTTTCACCGAGGTAGCTTTCTGGACTGCATAGTGGAGTGGTCCCGGTACCCAATTTGGTACCGGGGCCACAATATATCACCCTCAACTGGTCTGAATTCCACCAAAAAAGTATCTGGACTGCGTAGTGGAGTGGCCCCGCAGCCACAATATAATAATAAAACCCTCAACTGGTCTGAATTCCAGGGAACAGATGGCGGACACCGGATGGACGTCTAAAACCAACATAGCAGTTAAGGGCGCAGTTACTCTTTTTTGTGACTGCACAAACAATTAATGTAGTAATAGAAATGACAGGGGTTTTTTTTGTTTTAAATATAGAAAGAAAGAAGGTAGTACTAGATATGGCAGTTATTCGAATCCCCAGGAGAGTCTAAGTGGGGTGAGCCACAGAGAGATTATTTCCCTCAATTTCTCTAACAGGTTGTCAGTGTTGTGCCTCTTCTTAAAACCTGTGATACATAACTACACACACTCGGCAAAGCTTTTACAAATTATCTGCGGCACAGGAGAGTACCACTGGACTGTACTTTAATAGCAGTACCTATTATTTTTGGGTACAGCAACAGTGAATGATCGTAGTTAGACTTTTAAATAGCAGTACAAGCTAGATTTTTTTAAAATTTTGTAATATTTTTTTCCAATAATTTTTGGAATTTTTTTTATTTTTTTTATAAATTTAAATTTGTTTTTTTAGAACTTTTGGATAACTTGGTAATAACAATGCCCTTAGCAGAACAGACCACAGGACACAGGAAATACAGAAAGAAAGAAGGAAGGAAGGTAGCAATAGAAATGGCAGTTCCTCTTTTTTGGAACTGCACAAACAGTGATGAAAATGAAGGTGGAGCTGGTGGCATGTCACGGTCCTCTTCAGAGGACAATCTCCTGACCAGCAGGTCTTTGCACCGCTGTAGACTTGTGTCTGTCGGAAACAGAGACACAACATACGCTTTAAACCGAGGATCGAGAACGGTGGGCAGAATGTATTCCTCTGACTTTAAAAGACTGACCACCCTCGGATCCTTCATCCACAAGAGCTACATGCTTGGTGGAATCGCAATGGTGTACCAGCTCCTCCCTCACTTTCTCCAGCTGCTTCTGCAAAAGCCTGACCAGGGGAATCACCTGACTCAAGCTGGCAGTGTCGGAACTGACTTCTCGTGTGGCAAGTTCAAATGGCTGCAGAACCTTGCACAACACGGAAATCATTCTCCAGTGCGCTTGACTCGGGCGCATCCCCACTCCTTTGCCTATGTCGTAGGTGGCTGTGTAGGCTTGAATGGCCTTTTGATGCTCCTCCATCCTCTGCAGCATATAGAGGGTGGAGTTCTAGCACGTCACTACCTCTTGTTAATTTAGATTGCAAGGCTTGTAATTACTTTGAAGATAAAAAAAGCAGGCTGCACAGACTGTGGAGCTAGAAAGTGAAATTGAATGGACCACGTTACTTTGGTGGCTATCTATGCCCCCCCTGCCCTACACTTGTAGTTGAATATAAAAAAAGCAGCCTGCATAGACTGTAGAACTAGAAATTCAAATATACAAAGAAATGGACAAAGGCAGTTTGGTATCTGTCTGCATCAGATCCCCTCTCCACTAGGAGTAAAATAGAAAACTATTCAGCCGTTATATAGTCTAGAATATAAATAGAAATTGAAAAAAGGCAATTTGGTATCTGTCTGCATCATAATCATCAACATCCTCCTCAGTGCCAGCTACATCAATATCCTCCTCCCGGTGTACAACATTCACACCTTCATTAGCCAAATCTGTAACTGGACTGTGGGTGATCCTTCCAGCATATGCAGAGGGCGTGCTGCAAATGGTGGAAGGGAGCCACCTCTTCCCGTACAGTGATGGGAAGGTCAGTCTTCGTAACCACCAACACCCTTGGACTCGCCTTGGGGATTTGTGATAATTTCTCTTTAGAAGGCAGAGTTGTTTGCTGTGTTGTTGCTGACAGCATAACTCTCTTCAATTTTTTGTAGGGGGGTGGGGGAGGGAGGAGGGCTTAGTTCCTTGGGTGAAGCTGAACCACTAGTCATGAACACGGGCCAGGGCCTAATCCGTTCCTTGCCACTGCGTGTCGTAAATGGCATATTGGCAACTTTTACGTTTCTCCTCAGATGATTTTAAGTTTCTCTTTTTGCTACTTTTACTGAACTTGGGCTTTTTGGATTTTACATGCCCTGTACTAGGAGATTGGGCATCGGGCTTGCCAGACGACGTTGATGGCATTTCATCGTCTATGTCATGACTAGTGGCAGCAGCTTCAGCATTAGGAGGAAGTGGGTCTTGATCTTTCCCTACTTTATCCTCCAAATTTTTGTTCTGCATTATATGTAGCACAAGAGAGTGTACCCCGAAGCCACACACACTCGGCAAAGCCTTTAAAAATTATATGCGGCACAGGAGAGTACCACTGGACTGGAGTTATACAGCAGTACCACTGGACTTATACTGCAGAATGAGTGAACTTTGTAATATAGCAGTACCACTGGACTTATACTGCAGAATCAGTGAAATTTGTAATATGGCAGTAACAACAATGGACTTCTACTGCAGAATGAGTGAACTTTGTAATATAGCAGTACCACTGGACTTATACTGCAGAATGAGTGAACTTTGTAATATTGCAGTACCAATGGACTTATACTGCAGAATGAGTGAACTTTGTAATATAGCAGTACCAATGGACTTATACTGCAGGATTGTTTTGGGATATTTTTTTTTTTTTTATAATTATTTTTTGTTATTTTTTTTTATAACTTTTTGAAATTTTTTATAATTTGGGAATAATGGGGAAATAACAATGCCCTTAGAAGGACAGAGCACAGGACACAGCACCACTGGACTGAGCAGAACACACAGCACAGCACAGAACTGAACAGCATGAGATATAGCAGGACAGAGGACCACCTAACACACCCTCCCTCTACCCTGATCAATGCCCGAGTGAAGATGGCGGCGACTAGCGGGGAATTTATAGGATCCGAGTATCGCGAGATCCGACAGCGGGATTATGACTCGGAGCCTCGGTTTCAGTTTTGCAATTGGCGGGAATACCTGGATCTGTCTCGGATCCGCAACGTTCGGGTAGGCTCGGATTTCAGAAATCCGAGTGCGCTCATCTCTATTTAAGATGCCTTTAATCTGTTGCTTTATGTGCCCTCCTGCAACTTTGGCTTAATACATTGCTTTGTCTTTCTGGCTTTCATCTGTTTTTTCATCCATATATTTATATATACGAGTCATAGTTGTTTAATTTAGTTGCTCTTGAGCATTGTACGCCTCTGCTGTGCGCTGGACACAATTAGAGCTTTGTGTTTTATAAACAACTAATGATTTAAAGACAGGACTGAAAAAGCACACGGCGGTGTTAGAAGAAGAAAGCAATGTTTTTAATAAAACCTGCTGGAGGGCATTTACAAGCCAATAAAATTAAAGCCATTAAAGTAAAAAACCTTTAACATTTTAAGTAGTGAAAACTGGGAATGTCCAAGCGACTGACAATAAAGACATACATTTTAGTCTTCCTTATCTTTTTAGCCTTTCTATACATTTTTTTTTTTTTTGTAGCTTATCATTGTCTTTTATTTACATGGAGCCATGAAAAATCTGCAGGGCCGTACATGACTTTTACAGCAATATAAAATAAACAGACAGCAACTATCTATTACACCTTACATAGTACATGAACAACAAAATAGTACAAAGATCAGACTTACTGGTTAAACAGATTACGCACAGATAACTTGGTAATACAGATCAAGTTATTTATGGGACAGTGAGTAACGGAACAGTGAGTGATGGTAATGTCTAATGTGAAGTAGGCTTGTGTTCAAGAAGACAGGGCTTGGAAAGCAGGCCTAGAGGTACAGAGAGTGATGGAATAGTAGAAAGAGGACCCTGCTCGTGAGAGCTTACAACCAGTAGAAATAGAAACAGCAAATACAGTAGAAAGCTGTTTTTGCCTGCCCGGAGTTTCTGAAGTATTGGTACTTTGTGTTTATTGTTCTGTACTGTTTCACTCTTTATAGTCTACTGTTTGTACTGTGTACGGCGCTGCGGAAACCTTGTGGCGCCTAACAAATAAACAATAATAATAATGACCAAAAGGCAAGAGGACGACACAAATAGGGTGGTACCGTTTGGGGGAGTGATGATGATAGCCAAGGCAAAGGAGTTCGGAGGGCTGAGAGGCTTGAATAAAGAAGTGAGTTTTAAGGGCACGCTTGAAGCACTGGAGAGTAGAGGCTAACCTGATAGGGGGTGGAAGATAATTTCACAGGTGGGGATTGGCCTGAGTAAAGTTTGAGGTTAGAGGTGTAGGGGGGATTGGTTGAGAGCTTTGTAGAGAGGGTGAGGCATTTAAATATAATTCCGTAGGCCACGGGGAGTGACTGGCAGAGAGAGAGCGTGTCGGGAAGGCGTGATGCCTCACCTATTAACTTTTAATCTGTTATAGTAGCTTTGAGTAAGTTGGAAATCCTGTAAGCAAATATTGTTATAAATCATATGCAGTGATCATGTCCATTTATGTCTTAGATATTTGTACGTTTGAAGACCATGTCGGGTAGTTTCTATTTTGTCGTTGTGGGACATCATGACAATCCTGTGTTTGAGATGGAATTTCTGCCTCCAGGAAAAACTGAATCTAAGGTACAGACACAGATATTTGTTTGCTTTTTTTTTATTGTTAATGACTGCTATCTATAATATAAAAGCCTAGTGGCGTGTGTCTGTGTGTGGGAAAAAAACAAACAAGCTGCAGCGCCACCTGCTGGGCGGAGTTATACACCGACCTACTAAATTCTTAGCATTATCTAATATATAAAAGAAAAAAATATTTTCTCAGAAAGGGCTCATTCAATTGACCTGAAATTTGGTATATTGACATTATTTGACAAAAAAATTAAAATAGTGAAGTCAGTTAACTTCCATCATCCCCCCTTCCCCCCCGTGGGAGGGGGGTAGTAAAGGCTAAATTTACGAGTTAAGGGCTCAAACTCATTTTCGTGAGGTAATTTTACCTCATGAACACACATTAAAAAGGGCGCTTGCGTCGGGAAGTAACGCTCTTCCCCTGAGGAGGCCTGGGTTATGGCTCAATTGCATGACAAGAACCTTTTTAAGACCTTAAGTAGCTTGATTTGACTAGAATGCATGAGTATCATGCACGGGTTAACTTGTTTGTATAATATGTGATTCTTGAATAACTATCTCTAGTCTGATAATCCTGCTACTTAGCCAGACCCAAATGATTTCTTCTAGCTTCATTGGGGCTATTACTACGGTCAGACTGTGACTGACTGCACACACAGGCCAACAGCGGTTACTTTCCGATTGCATTTACCATTATGCCCGAGAATAATATAACTGATTTTAGTTGTATTAATTTCAAACTTGTTTTGGGCTCCCATAAACTGCATTGTCGGGCCAATTGGCTGATATTGTGGTGTGTGCCCAGCTTAATAATTTTCTTTACAGATATGGAATGTTTTATCTGGTAAACTGTTCTTTAGAAAACCTGCTCATAGATGTCATGCTTACAGACATAATCACCACATGTCTCCTCCCATAGTCACTTTGAGGAGCACTAATGAATAGTTTCATGAGGGAAGGATGCCAAGGTAACTTTGTGGAAAGACCAGTGTCATTTGTAAATGTAATTTACCATATTTGATGCTGCATATTACAAAAGAAAAATGTATCCAGAAATCCCTCACTCATTCCAAATTATAGATCCCGTGTCTGTACTTGCACTTAGGACAGATTCAATTCGGCGTGAGATGCCGCCAGACATCCCCCCGCCTATTACAGTAAGGAATCTCCGCTCATTTTTCTGTGCACCTCTATGGCAAGCGAAGATTTCATGCCAAACATTGCCTCGATATGTCTAAGCGGGCTGTTCCCAAGACACATTGCAATGAATTGAAACTCCCCCTAACAGTTGCTGTACCAAGTCACACTGCTATTTTATTAAAGCCAGTGTTGGTTCAGAATGTCTGCTGACCAAACACCTTCATTTTGCAGGGAACGGAAAGCAAATTTTAACTATAATAAGTGTTCCTATACTTTGACAGAATTTAGGTGAAACATTCTGTGTATTTTCCTTTTGTATTATTAAATTTGTCAGCATGTCTGTTGTATGTTGGAATAGTATCATTGTGTTTCATATATCTCTATATTGGGGTAAATGCTTGATTTTTTTTTTTTTTTTTTCCCCTTACATTATGTCTCTCTTTCACCAATAGGATGATCACCGTCATCTGAACCAGTTCATAGCTCATGCGGCACTGGACCTGGTGGATGAGAATATGTGGTTGTCAGGCAACATGTACCTCAAGACGGTTGACAAATTTAATGAATGGTTTGTGTCTGCTTTTGTAACGGCTGGACATATCCTTTTTAAAGGTTGTGGAATATAAGGGAGCTGGACCTTTTGTCATAATTAAACTTTCCATTTAGATAAACATGTTGCATGTAACACAGACTACATATAACAGCTTGTAGGGATAACTCATTTCTCCTTCATCCGGTCTGGGGGACACTGCTTACCATGGGTTGTGGAGGGGAGCTTGGGAGTTGGCATCGAACTAGTTAATTTAGTACTGCTGGCAAACCCCTCCCCTCTACAAACCCCCTGCCTCTTCCTGTCCAGTTTTTTTTTTTAGGTGCCCTGGAGTTGGGCAGCCTTATTTTTTACTGCTTAGTTTAATGTTTAAAAATTTATTTTTTTCCTTTTACTTTTTTACTTTTTTAGGTGGCAGCGCTGGAGTGTGTTCTAATATAGAGAACACACTCACAGCTTGGCAGCGCAGGCATTCCCCTGTCAGCAGAGAGCCAGCGGTTCTCACTGACAGGGGCTGAAGACAAGGTGCCTGATTGAAGGGAGTGACAAGCGGTCTCATGGACCGCTGCACTCCCATAGCCTCCCCGATAACCGGTGCTGCCATTACAGGCATAGAGCGCTGGTTATCGGGTAATGAAGATGGTGGCGGCCATCTTGGATTTCGGCAGAAGCGCCGAGGAGAAGGGGCTAAACCAAGATTCCCCCCTCAGTCATAGGAGGGGGGCGTCGGATACCTTCCGCTGCGGAGACCTCTGTCCTAGAGGTCTCCACCACTCTGCCACTATTATGATAGTTCTTTTGAAGAAGAAGGAGAAGACATGGAAAAAAGAACTACAGGAAGGGGGAGCTAATACATAGAGTTCCACCCTTCCTTCAGAGAGAGAGATGGTCCTTCCCAGGTCTTTTGGCGCCAGCACAAGCCCGGGAAAAGGAACAGAGCGGAGGAGAAAGCACAGACTGCTGTCAGATCTGCTCCCCAGGGTGGCCTTTGGCTAAGTATCACCTTTATTTACACACATATCTGATGTGGTTATACTGGGCTAGCAGGTTTACTATTATAGCCTCCTACTAGCCATTGATATTTATGGTGTTTACTATTTCAAGTACAACTTTTAGAATATATCACTTGTTTACTTGGTATTGCTCTGTTTTTCATTGCTTATTTACTCTCTCTCTATATTAACTATCTATCTGTATATTCAGCTAGATTTTTTTATTACTCTGTGTGCTTGGTGTGCCTTCCTTTATAAATATGACAGATAAGGGAAAGGGCCCTATGCCAAAATATTTCACATGTTCAAAATGTAATGTTAAATTACCTAGTGCTCAGAGGGACCCGTTGGCGCTCTGCACGACATGCGAAGCAGAGGCTTCCACTGCACAGATACCGCAGGTTTCAGTCCCACCGTCGGTGGAACCGGCCTGGGTTACCTCCCTTACGCAGTCGGTTAGCTCTTTAGCTCAAATGGTCCTTCAGTCTAACCAGTTGCTGACTACTGTGGCAACTTCTGTGGCTAGTAATGCAAGTTTACAGTCAGACCCCCCGGCTTCCTCAGGTTCTAGTGCTTTGAGTTTGCCGGGACCATCCTCATTACAGACTGACCCAGCCCTGGTTGCTACAGAACCGGCATGGTCTACAGCTTTTATCAGAGCGCTGAATAAGCTTAACCAGCTACTTGACCCCTCTAGTACCCCGCCTGCTAAAAGAAAGAGGCCTAGATATGTTAATCCCCTATTGACCCTCTCAGATTCTGAGGAGGAGTCTGAAGAAGAAGGGGAAATTTATTTGGACACTGACCAAGGTCATTCCTCTGAGCAGGGAGAAGTGTCTAAGGGCCAATTTGTAAACGATTTGGTTTTAGCGGTAAGACAGGCGTTGGATCTCCCGGAACCGGAAGATGTAACCCCCAGAGACAGAAGTCTCTTTAAAAAGGCCAAGAGGAAGGCCAGCCGTTTTCCTCCCTCCGCGGAACTTAGAGATATCGCTGAAGGGGCATGGAAACATCCCGATAAGATTTTCTATCCCCAAGAGGTTCTCTTCCCTGTATCCCTTACAGGAAGAAGAAGTGGCTCGCTGGGAAAGTATTCCCAAGGTGGACATTCCCATTGCTCACTTAGCAAAACATACTTTACTCCCAGCCCCGGGTTCAGCGTCCCTGCCGGACGCCAATGACCGCAAGGTTGAATCACAGCTCAAATCCATATTTGCGGCTGCGGGTTCTGCCTTTAGACCCACATTTGCCTCGGCCTGGGTGGCTAGAGCCATGGAGGCATGGGCAGACCAGCTAGCTGAGGCCTTACAGGACTCCGAATTTCTTTCCCTAGCCTTACACCTAAAGGAGGCCTCGGGGTATATTTATGAAGCAGCCCAGAACTCAGCGGCAGTCTCCTCTTCCATTCAGGCGGCCTCCATTTCAGCCAGAAGGACGCTTTGGTGGAAATCCTGGGAAGGTGATGCGGAATCGAAAAGGTCCGTTGAAATTATCCCCTTCTCGGCTGCAGGTTTGTTCGGCCCGGAATTAGATACCCTTATTTCCCAGGCCACGGGGGGCAAGAGCACGTCCTTGCCAGTCTATGCTAGCAGGAGCTGCGCCCCGAGGGGTAGCTCCTTTCGTCAGCCCTTTCGTGGGGCCTCTCCCCATAGGGGACAGCCCTTTAGAGGCAGGCAATCCAATTCCAGAGGCTCCTCTACCAGAGGGAGGTCCTCGTTTGCATCTAAACGCCAGGCCCCTAAATCTCAGGAGAAGCCTGCGTCCTGACGACCATCCTGTATTGCAGGGGGTGCCTGTGGGGGGACGTCTGTCTCTGTTTTACGAACAGTGGGCAGCGTCTTCCCAAGATCCTTGGATTCTGGGAATTATTTCAGAGGGGTACAAAATAGACCTTTCAGGCCCGGCTCCACGCCGTTACTTCCAGGCCCCTCTTTCCCGAAATCCAGTAAAAAGACAGGCTATACAGGATTGTGTAGCTTCTCTTCTAGCTCAGAGGGTCATCGCCAAGGTTCCAGATTGCCAGATAGGAACAGGGTTTTATTCCAACCTATTCCTAGTCCCGAAGCCGGACGGCTCCTTTCGCCCTATCTTAAATCTAAAGGGCCTCAATGTTCACTTAAGGGTGGACAAGTTTCGGATGGAATCTCTAAGGTTAGTGATAAACGGCCTAGAGAAAGATCAGTTCATAGCGTCCATAGATATAAAGGACGCGTATCTCCATATTCCCATTTGGATCCACCATCAGTCCCTTCTCAGATTTTCGGTGGGATCAGTTCACTATCCGTTTCGGACCCTCCCCTTTGGCCTATCAACAGCGCCAAGGGTCTTCACAAAGATTATTTCAGTGATGGCAGCATGTCTTCACCTGCAGGGTGTTCAGGTTGTTCCTTATTGGACGACCAGCTAATCAAGGCTTCCTCAGAGAGTTGCCTAAGCTATCACCTATCCCTCACCCAAGCGGTTCTCGAGGGCCACGGATGGCTGATAAATTTAAGGAAATCCCAGTTGGTTCCGTGTCAGCGCATGGTGTTCCTGGGACTCATCATGGACACCAGCAAACAAAGGATATTTCTCCCAGTAGAGAAGATCACCTCTATTCAGAAGGTAACCTCCCAGGTTCTGTCTTCTCCCAGACCCTCAATGCTCTTGTGCATGAGGCTACTGGGAAAGATGGTGGCCTCCTTCGAGACCATTCCCTTCGGTCGAGCTCATTCTCGATGTTTCCAGTGGGACCTATTGTCGAAGTGGTCAGGTTCACACCTACGCCTAGATCTTCAAAAGATTTCTCTATCCAAGAGGGCGAGAACATCTCTTCAGTGGTGGATGTGCCAGGATCACTTGAATGTGGGCAGATCCTTCGCACCTTGGTCGTGGATCATAGCCACGACGGACGCCAGCCTCAAAGGTTGGGGGGCGGTGGTCCTGCACCTCCGGCTCCAGGGATGTTGGTCGGTTCAGGAGTCGGCTCTCCCAATAAATGTATTGGAATTGAAGGCCATTCTTCTAGCCCTTCAGGGAGCACAATCCCTTCTTCAGGGCCACCCAGTCCGTATCCAGTCCGACAATGCCACGGCTGTGGCATATGTCAACAGACAAGGAGGAACCAGGAGCGCAGCGGCGATGGATATCGCAGCCCAAATATTGGTTTGGGCAGAGCTATATGTTCCGGCAATATCAGCAGTTTTCATTCCAGGAATAGAAAACTGGAAGGCGGACTATCTAAGTCGAAACCAGATGATGCCGGGGGAGTGGTCACTTCACCCGGAAGTCTTCCAATCTCTGGTTCACAGGTGGGGTCTTCCAGACATAGACCTCATGGCTTCCAGACACAACAAAAAGGTCCACAGGTTCTGCGCAAGGGTAAGAGATCCCCTAGCGGCGGCAGTGGACGTCCTGACGATGTCATGGGAATTCAGGATGGGATATCTGTTTCCTCCGATCCCCATGCTTCCTCGCGTCCTCAGACGAGTTCGACAGGGTTCCCTACCAGTAATTCTGGTAGCCCTTCTGGCCACGGCGTGTGTGGTTCGCAGAAATAATATTTATGGCGGAAGGTCCGGGATTCCACCTTCCGTATCGTCACGACCTTCTTCTTTAAGGTCCATTCCATCACCAGAATTTACATCAGCTCAATTTAACGGCATGGCTGTTGAAGCCAGCCTTTGGAGGGCTAGAGTGTTTTCTTCCAGTGTAATTCAAACGTTGATGCGAGCTAGGAAACCAGTGTCATCTCGCATCTATCACCGGATTTGGAAGGCATATATTAGATGGTGTGAAAGTAGGACATACCACTCGTCCTCCTTTCGCCTCGCTCGCTTGTTAGCTTTCCTTCAGCATGGCTTAGAAGCAGGCCTTAGATTAGGCTCCTTAAAGGTTCAGGTTTCAGCCCTTTCGATATTTTTCCATACGAAGTTGGCTGACTTACCAGACATTAGGACTTTTTTCCAAGGAGTTCTCCATATACAGCCTCCTTATGTCCCTCCTACAGCTCCATGGGATCTCAATCTGGTTCTGAACATGCTCAAGGGACCCCCCTTCGAGCCTTTGAACAAGGCGGATTTGAAGTGTTTGACCTGGAAGGTCCTTTTTCTTCTGGCCATTGCCTCTGCTCGCAGAGTTTCTGAATTAGGAGCCCTGTCCTGTCGGGAACCTTATTTGGTGTTCCACGAGGACAGAGCGGTGTTAAGAACCCTTCCTTCCTTTGTGCCAAAGGTAGTTTCGGCTTTTCATCTAAACCAGGAAATAATTGTTCCGGTTTTCTCATCCACTTCTCATATGGATCAGCAATCGATGAAAAAGTTGGATGTGGTTCGAGCTCTCCACATTTATGTTAAAAGAACTTCCCAGATTAGACGGACTGACTCACTGTTTTTTCTTTATGACGCTAATAAGAGAGGCTGGCCAGCCTCAAAACAATCCATCGCCGTCTACCATCAGGCAAGCTTATATTAATGCTAGCCGTGCTGTGCCGGAGAGACTTACGGCCCATTCCACCAGATCGGTGGGGGCCTCGTGGGCAGCAAGGAATGGAGCTTCTGCGGACCAGCTTTGCAGGGCAGCCACCTGGTCCTCTGTCCACACCTTTACCAAATTTTACCAGTTTAATATATTTGCCTCTGCGGATGCAAATTTTGCTCGTAGTGCTTTACGAGCAGGGCTTTCAGAGTAGTCCCACCCTTAGGGGGCTGCTTTAGAACGTCCCCATGGTAAGCAGTGTCCCCCAGACTGGATGAAGGAGAAAAGAGGATTTATGTACTTACGTTAAATCCGTTTCTCTGATTCCGTCTGGGGGACACTGCGATCCCTCCCTTCTGTTTTTCTTCTGTGTGTTCTTGTGTGACTGCCCTTTTTTATCTTGGGCTTGTTAAAACTAACTGGACAGGAAGAGACAGGGGGTTTGTAGAGGGGAGGGGTTTGCCAGCAGTACTAAATTAACTAGTTAGGTGCCAACTCCCAAGCTCCCCTACACAACCCATGGTAAGCAGTGTCCCCCAGACGGAATCAGAGAAACGGATTTAACGTAAGTACATAAATCCTCTTTTTCCAGACAAGCCTAGTGAAGTTGAACCTTGTGGTTGATATGAGATGTTCTAAAACCTATATTGACATCTAATGCCCATGTGCACATAAGTATATTTCCTTTAGTCTATCATTTTCCTTAGCTTTTATTTTTTTTACATATGAGGTTTATCATGCTGCATGATGTACGACAAGAAGATGGCATAAAAAATTTCTTCAACGAAGCATACGACTTGTACATCAAGGTATGATCTAACTTGTGTACCCTGTATGTACCATTACATTGTATAGGAGATTTCTGTAGTTACTACCATTGTATTATCCTATAGTATTTCAGTGACAAAACAGACAGTATGGTAGCTTTAGGATACCAACTATGAAACTTCCTCAAGGAACACTAGCTTTAATATCAATAGAACCATTGAAGAGTGTCAGGTCAATTGTAGCTGTACGATGTTAGTGAACTGGTCACTCATAAGTTTCCCCAGCATTTCATGTCAAACACTTTTTTATTGTACTATATGAAGTAGGTCTGTAAGCTAGAATTTCTTTTTATATGAACCAGGATAGGTGTACTGTATCTAAATTATTTATTGACCGAAAAATGAGTTTTCGGTAATCTTACGACTCTGAAATACAAGAACACCTAGATTCACCATTGAGCAAATATTGTAAATCAATCATTTAGGAACATGCTATTAAACTGTTGACTTATTCAGTTGATTCCATTATACCATATTCTCCTTTTTATATGGTTATCTTGAGCACATTCCAAATTAGGATGGGTGACCTAAAGATGGTCTTTAAAGGGAACACTAAATATGAAATGTGAGGGGTTTTATATAAAATTGTATTTACAAAATTACATGTACAAAGTTGAAAAAGTCATAGATAAATTGTGAAAAACATCAGCAGGACACTTTGCTGAGCCTAAAATGGCTTAGAAGTTGACAATTTTGTGATGCAGATAGTTATATTCAATGCAATTCTTAATCGCTTGCTCATATCTCTAATATCTCCAAATGTATAATAATTATTTTCTTATTGGCTCAACTTGTATTTCACAGTTAGTGGTCCTTTACTCTACATTTAAAACATTCTGTGCAGTTAAATTGGTGTAATTACCACTCTTCCCTCTATCCAGTTTACGTATGATCTTTATGACCAGTCATTTTGTAAATAATGCTGGTACTTCGACTCCTAACATTATGTAATGAGATTTTGTATTTCTAAATCTGTTTTTTTTTTTTTTTTTTTTACAGTTTGCTATGAATCCATTTTATGAAGCAAATTCTCCAATACGATCAACTGCATTTGATCGCAAAATACAGTTCCTTGGCAAGAAGCATCTGCTAAGCTGAATAAGGATGTAAATTATAAAGTGCTCACGGTAACTTTCCAGGTGTGGTAGTCTGCGCCAACATGGGCCACACTGCACATCCTTTGGGAGCTACAAACCTATTGTTCTAAACTTGTACTATACAACTTTTAATGGGATGGCTTGTCAGCAGGTGAATCTGTTACAACTCTATGAAGATCAGGGAATTGTCAGGCAGAGAGGAGGAATTTGTTTCCCATTATAAATGTAAAACTATTAATATAGGTCTACTTTGTCATTCAAAGCAATCTAAATGAGGCTCCAAAGAAAGTACAGAAGCTAGTCACAATGATTATATATGTGTATATGATATATATATATCTAAGAAACCGAAGCTTTCCAGTTACACTGCAGTGTTGGTGGTGTAGCTAGCCCCATACCAACATCATATCTGTTAATTCAAGTTTTTTCGTTATAAAGTACTGACCGCTCTATTGTATTTTGTAATATTTATTTAACATTGTTTATATTATGTGAAATATGTCTCTAATCCTATAGAAATGTTAACTTGATTCATAAAATAAAATTAATGAAGTTTAGATAAAGTAGTTCTTTATGTGCAACAGTCAGTATCATTATACCGTGAGATACACATAAAGCAATTTTTGCTGTGTATATTTTATGGTTACGATTTATTACAATTGACACTATCAATCCTGAATTTTAAGCAATATCATAACATGCTATTCAGAAGTAATTTTTGGTGTCCTTACTCGCAGTTCTTATATTGAAAACGTGTGTTTGAGCAACATGAAGGAAGTACTACCACAGTCCAAGCCTTATCAGTGTGTATTTATTATTGCATTAATACAGTTTTGTCTTTTTTTTTTTTTTTTTTTTTTTAAAAAACCTTTATTTGCATTTAGGTAGTATGTAATATTCCATTTTCAAGTAAATATAGTAGGTGCACACCTTGACTTAACAAGGATCGATTATATTTATAGGTAATATTTATGTTTTCCATAAATCAAATTGGCCTTAAATATAGATAACCACCCAAAATAAAAAAAGTTTAAAATAAGAGGTATTTTAAAAGAAGTAATGACTTCGACTAATGATTAGTCCTATTATAGAAACACATATGTTCCTAGTAAACACAAACACTGGAAGCAGCGTCTAGACCACAGGTCACTGTAGAGAACAAAACTCTTTAATCCACTAAATCACTAAAACTGGTGGTAAAATATAAGAACAGAAATAAATATCGCTGAGAAATTTAGAGACAACAAGAAATTACAGATCAGGATCCTAAGTCTTAGTAAATCAATACAATTAAAGGATAAGATAGACATTTAGTATATATTTTCAAAATTATGAATCTACAGTAATACAATATATTCTTTACTTCAAGAACATAGGAATTAGGACTATTATTGGAACAAGTGAAGATCTTATATTGAGTGGTCTTTTACCTTTCACTACTAATAATCACTGTTCACTGAACACTATTAGATTATATTTCACTGTTTTTAATTGATATTTCAATGTAAGTTTATTTATTTTTTAATTATTAAGAATAACTATATTGTGACACAAAGTGAACTTTGTTCTTCTCAATTCATTTGTATCTATTAGTTCAGTAGTAGCACCCTTATAGATTAAATATACAGAATTAATGTTATATAAGAGTAACTACAGTCCTGATCCATATAATATGTGTCTTTTTCTTTTCTTCTTGCAGTGATAGTGTCATTTTTTTTTATGGTTTTCATTCAGCAGACTTGCCTAAATGTGTCTGGTAAAAATTAGCAACCTCCCGTGTTGCACAAAGTTTGGTAGGCCCACTTGGACAGGGGTGGCTCATTGCACAACAGTCTCACCATCCTTTCGTCTGGATGCAGAGTTTGGTTCTGGTGGTATGAGAGGGCTCCAGTGCTGCGTCGTGGGGTAGAGTGACCCGGAGCCGCTGATGTTGTTTCTGTGGTCACTGGCATTAGTTACTGCTTCAGCAGGGTTTGAATTCCGTGTCAGCATGACTTGGAACATAGCATCGTTATGTGTGAGTATACAGCAGTGATGGCTAACCTGTGAAACTACAAGCCCCAGCATGCTTTGCCAGTAGATAACTAACTGATAGCTGGCAAAGCATGCTGGGGCTTGTAGTTTCACAACACCTGGGGTGTCACAGGTTAGCCATCACTGGTATACAGACTGCAGCATGGACCAAGAACCCACCCCAAAGAAGCCTATAGACACCTAGTCTAGGTAAGCCCCTAGCTAGGGGTATTTCTGCATATTATGGATTACAATTAGGAAGAAATTCTTACACATTCACAATTTTCAGTACTCTTCTAGAGAGGAAGAACAACAGTAAAACTCATAACTAAATATGTGGAGCCTGTGATAAGGATTTGCCTAAATATTATAAAGTACATAGTGATTAATGAAATCCTAAATAAAGAAATCAAACAATTGGTAAAGAGACAAATTAATGTCAAAAGATTGAATAGAATATACCATTTCAGAAGGAGGAAATCAGTAGGCAGGACTTGTTCCCAAAGATTGATATTGCAATAGTTCGTCTATTAGCTAAAGCTTGAGAAGATTGGGGAGAGGGGGTATATATGAATAGAAAGCAAAATGCTTCAGAAACTTCATGTATCTTCAATAACAGTGGTTAAAGTAGGAATAGTGATGGTCTCAGTATCCTGTGCATCTAGAATTTGGATGGATAATTTAATACGTTATGCAAAAGCAGGTAACCTGGATATCATGAAGAACGGTATTGATTTATTGTGTGAAGCATCCTTGAATGCAATTACGTCTTCAGCTAGAAGCATAGCCTTAAAAGTAGTAGTCGGGAGAGAGATTTGGCTGCACCCTTGGACAGGAGACCATCAATCAAAAAATATAGTTAACTACACTTCCCTTCTTAGGTGATCTTTGCTTTGGCAATAAGTTAGTCATGATGATTAGGAAGGTCAGAGAAGCTAATTAAATACATTTCAAATAGAGCGTTGAATATCTTTTTGTTTTTCTTACAATTATCATCAATGCCCAAGATCTTGTGTGCTACTCAAATGACTAGATTTAACATGAACTGGCATCCTATACCCTGACCAAAAATCTGCTCAATTCCTCTCCATCTGGCACATTT